>NC_077230.1:57118868-57418868 GCF_027887165.1 Monodelphis domestica
TATCCACTGTTGGACCCCAGGACAGGTGGTGTCAGAAATGTGATAGCGAGTGGAAATATTTTCTAGATCCTATTGTGGAGGGTTCAGAGTATCAGCTGATGTTCTGGGGAGGCTGGTGCTGAAATCTGTACTGTGACCCAACCACGGCCTCGCCTCCTGTGCAGAGTTATTTCTGTCTGAGAATGAGGAATTTCTTCTCCTTTGTACTGTTAGAAGGTGTGGTGTTTAGTTGAACACCAGTAGCTGGACCCAAAGGTAATCACTTCAACCTCGTCTTGTCTTCACCGGGCTTAGTCCAGTTTCTTTTCACTCTTATCTTCCAATCCACCAGCTTTCATTAGCTTTGAACCACACGAAAATGAGTAAGATCTGTGAATATTTGTATTTCTTCTGTATCTTTTGCTTAGGTGATTTATGTTTGTTTGCTAGGTTTTTTTTTTCCCCCAGAAGTCAAGGTTTTATTTATTTGCTGCATGAACACCAAAATAATTTTGTGCATGAGCATGACAGTTTTGAATCACTGCAAAAACATATTTCAAACATATGTTGTTTGCTAGTTTCTAAGATTAATTAGTACCCTGGTATCTTTAATTTCCCTGAGTAGGTTGTCTATGTTAGTAATGATTTGTGCACACATCACTACTGCAGCAGTATATCAGCAGTATAACTGCTATCTAATATTGGGCATTCCTATAGTCAAAACTCAGGAGCACTTGGAATGTTTACAGATGATCCAAACTTATGGTATTACATGGCTTGGTTAGTTTAAATATTTCTGAAGATCTAATATACTTTACAGGTTTACCATATCAAATGCCTTAGCATGCTGCCATTCTGTTAACTTTTTAAAGTTTATGGCTTTTGTTTTGATACATGTTACTTCCCAACAACCAACACCCCCTCCCACCTTACCATTAAAAAACAAAACAAAATGAATCTAGTCCTTACTTCTCTTCTGTCTTGGAACTAATACTTAGTATTGATTCTAAGACAGCAGGTAAGGGTCTAAAAAAAAGTTTAGTCATTGTGAAGAAAATTGTTTTGTTTTGTTTTTTTAAACCCTTACCTTCCTTCTTGGAATCAATACTGTGTATTGGTTCCAAGGCAGAAGACTGGTAAGGGCTAGGCAATAAGGGTTAAGTGACTTGCCCAGGGTCACACAGCTGGGAAGTGTCTGAGGCCAGATTTGAATCTAGGACCTCCCATCTCTAAGCCTGGCTCTCAATCCACTGAGCTACCCAGCTGCCCCCAATAGTTTTTTTTGTTGTTTTTTTTTAAGGAACGAATAATGTAATTGAGAAGACCAATGGGCATTTATTTTTATTAAGTGCTTTCTATGTCAATCAACAAGTATTTATTAAGTGCCTGTTATATATCAGACACCATGGAAAGAGCTGGGGGTACAAGTATGAAAAGATTCTTACTGGAAGTAATTCTGTGTGCTGGAAGCTATACAAAGCATTAGGGATATGAATTTTAAAAAACTGTCCATGTCCTTCAGGAGCTTACATTTGACTAGAATAAATTAATAGAGGCTTTAAAAGAATACAAAATGGAACAAAACTAACTAACCCAGAGAGAGATCAAAAAAGGCCTTTTAAGTAGATAAACCTTGAATTTGTCCTCTTAAGAGTTTCCTGGAGGTGAAGATGTGGAGAGCATTCTAGGAAATGGGAATAATCCTATAATAGATGGAAGGTTGTCTTTATGGGAGGGGACAAGAATCATTAAATGTCTGTGAGCAAGGTGTTGTGCTAAGAGCTTTACGATTATTATTTCATTTAATCCTTACAGTGATGCTGGGAGGTAGATGCTATTATTAACTCATTTTACAGAAGAGAAAACTGAGGCAAACAGGTTAAATGACTTACTCAGTGTCATACAGCTAGTAAGTTTCTGAAAGCATATCTGCACTCAGGATTTCTTGACTCCAGGGCTAGCACTATCTACTGGGCCACCTAGCTGTTACCAGCTAGACCAAACAAAGGAAAATTTGTATTTTATTTGAGAAGCAAGAGAGTCTCTAAAGTTTCTTGAGTAAGGGAATGATGTGGTCAGACCTGTGCCTTAGAGATATTTGCTAGCCTTGTGGAGGATGGATTGAATTCAGAAGGAGACGCTAGATGCAGGAAGACCAATTAGGAGACATTTGCAATATAGTCCAGGTAAATTAGGATCTCTCATTGTAAAAACTGGAATGAGTTTGAATTTGAGGAATTACAAATGAATACTTGAATATTTTTTCCCCTTTCCCAATTCCGTCATTTAATGGTAAGTGCCTTTTCAAATGAGTAGTTATATAATAACTCTGTCTCTGAACTAAGGAGAGGAAAAGAAAATGAACAAGACTTACATGTCCAAAGGATACTTGTTAAAGCGAGCCGCAGGTATACTGAAGATCTCAAGTCTTTGCCCAGATTCTGGCTATGGTGGAGCAAGTCTTCAGACCTGGTAGTTCCAAAGATGGCTTCCTAGCTTTTCCTTTTGGGTAGGAAAACCTCTCTCTGTTAGAAACATTTCCACTTTTTCTTGGATTCCAGGATGAATACTCCTAGGACAAGATGGCCTGTATATTTGTCTGTGTTCTCGGATCTTTCAGCTCAGTAATTGGTTAAGAGGGATGAGAATTTGAAAGTAATATTCCCTCATTTACTCAATATTGGCTAACGGGGGGGGGGGGGGGGGAATCAGGCAACTGAGTAGCTCGATGGATTGAGAATCAGGCCTAGAGACAGGAGGTCCTGGGTTCAAATCTGACCTCAGACACTTCCCAGCCGTATGACCCTGGGCAAGTCACTTAACCCTTATTGCCTAGCCCTTACCAGTCTTCTGCCTTGGAACCAATACACAGTATTGATTCTAAGATGGAAGGTAAGAATTTATTTAAAAAAAAAAGAAGATTGGCTAACAAGGGAAATTTAGAGGATCTTGTATATGATGTCAGATGTTATCTGGCCTTCTGGTCCAGATGAACAGTTTATGTGTGAGATTACCATTTAGTAAAGAGGGAAGACCTCAGCTGCAAAAAGTCAGGAATAATTAACATTTTGGGGATATATGCCAATTATGAATGGCTTTGGGTCATTCACTTGAGTGGGAAATCAAAGGTTTATATGGACCTCTCCCCACACATCCAAATATGAAATACTCATTCCTGAGTTTTGTTTGGGTTTTGTGGTATTTCTTGGAGATGCCTGTGAGCCATTTTGGGTAGAGATGTCCACCAGGCAGTTGAAAATGTAGAACTGAAGATCAGGAGAGAAATAAGGGTTTGGTTATCATCTGTATAGAGATATTTTAATCTATTGGCGTTGTTAAGATCACCAGGAGGGAAAGTGTAGAGAGAGAAGAGAAGGCAACCCAAGACTGAACCTTCTATTACAGAAATAGAAGGATATAGGAATTAAGAGCTGCAACCTGGGTAATGATCCTTCACCAAAGACTGAGAAAGACTAGTCCGACAGGTAGGAAGAAAACAGTCGCAAAAATCTAGGGAGAAGAGAGGCGTATGTAGAAGGGAGAGTGCAGTCTCCAGACACATAGTGTGTGTATCTTACATTAAGTGCAGAGAGGAATGCGTCTTTATACCACAAATTGTTAAGGCATTCCTTGATTGATAGACATCCCCTCAATTTCTTGTCCTTTGCCACCACAAACAGAGCTGCTATAAATTTTTTGGAACAAAGAGGTTCTATCTCTTTTTCCTTGATCTCCTTTGGAAATAGACCCGCTAATAGTATAGGTCTGGAGGTAATTCCAAATTGCTCTGCAACATGACTAAATCAGTTCACATAGTGTATTAGCATTCCCACTTTTCCAGTCCCCTCTAACATTTATCATTTTGCCCTTTTGTCATTTTAGCCAGTTGGATGGGTGTGAGATGATACCTCAGAATTGTTTTGGTTAAAACATTTTAAATACTTAACTTCAACATCAAATGTACTTTTCTTTTATAGAAAGCACTCTAATCAGAAAAAAAAATTGGGGGGTTCTTTTTATTTTTAAATTTTTTCCATGGTTACATGATGCATGTTTTCTCCCTCCCCTCATCCTTTTCCCTTCCCAGAGATGATAAACAATTCCACTCAGTTATATATGTATATATTAGCACTTGAACCCATTTCCATATTATTCATTTAAAAAAAATTGTGACAAATATGCATAGTCAATCAAAACAGATTCCCATGATTGTTCCATTCTAAAAGTATACATATCTCATTATGAACATTATACCCCTCTGTCAGGAGGTTATCAGAGTTCTCCAGAATCATTAGTTCTTACATTGATTAGCCTTAAGTTTTTCAAATTTGTTTTTCCTTACTCTGTTGTTGTTAATGTATTGTTCTCCGGGTTCTTCATATTTTACTCTGCATCTGATAATGCAAGTATTCCTTGGTTTCTCTGAAACAGAAGAGAATAAGCATTTTTTAACTTAAAATTTTTTTTAAAATTAGACATGAAAATAATTTTGGACAATTGTTTTATAACATTTTGTGATTGAAATTCTCTCCTTCACTCCCCCCCCCCCTTTTGAGGTGGTAAATGTTCTATCTAGTACTTTCCAGTGCTTTCATGCGATACATAATTCCATATTCCCCATGCTCTGACAGAAGAAATATATCACACAATAAAAAAAAAAATTCATGAAAGAGATAAAGGGAAAGATGGTGTGCTTTGACCTGAAATCAGATTCCAACAGTTTCTTCTTTGGCTATGGATAGCATTTTTTATCATGAATCCCTTGGAATCTTGTTTTGCTAATAGAAAATAAGCATTTATTAAGAACCTCATGTGTGCTAAGACTTGTGCTAAATGCTTTACAAATACTATCTTCCCTGATGTTTCTTTGAACTGATCCCTCTTGTCATTTCTTACAATGAAGTAGAAGTATTCCATATTATTTATATTCAGTATGGGAAAACAGGCACATTAATATATTGTTGGTAAAGCTGTGAATTGGTCTGACTATTCCTGAAAGTAATTTGGAACTGTGGCCAAAAATGTTATTAACCTGTGTATATGTTTTGACCCAGCAATGGCCTGTACCACAAAGAGGTGAAAGAAAGCAGAAAAAAGACCCATATGTATCAGTGAAGAATTGGATGCCAGTCAGTTGGCCAATGGCTAGACAAATTATGGTATATGATTATTATGATGAAAGGGATCATTTCAGAAAAAACTGGTAAGACTTGTATGGACTGATGAATAGTGAAGTAAGTAGGGTAATCCTTTATACATTAATAACATTGTAAACTTTGAAAGACTTAAGAACTCTGATTAATGTAATGACCAACCTGGATTCCAGAGAATGAGGAGGCTATATTATCTCTTGACAGAGAAGTAATGAATTTTTTTTTAATATGGCCAGCATAGGAACTTGTTTTGCTTGACTGCGTATATTTATTACAAGAGTTCTGTTTTTGTTTTTTTTTCTTTTACTTAAATGGGAATGGAGAGATAAGAGGAAGAAAATAGATTTTGTTTATTAAAAAAAAGAAGAAAACAAGGCTCAAAAAACCTTTTGTATAACCCTAATTTGTTCAGCCATTCCTAAACTGATGGGCACCTCCTTAGTTTTCATTCTTTGTTACTATAAAAAGAGCTACTATAAATATTTTTGAACATATGGAAACAAAATTCTTTTCTGCTTTTGATATCTTTGAGGTATAGGCCCACTAGTTGTTATGGAGTTTGTAATTTACTGGGGTAAAATCCAAGTGTACTAATACTGTAGCTTAAGAGAGAACATGAGCTCCATGAGAGTTACAAAGAAATTGCTTTTTGGATCCATATATCTTCTAGTTGACGCAGTTTATGTACATAGTTATAGAGAGGTGTCCTTTAATTTGGACTACCATTTATTAAATATTTACCTGTGTAAAGTATTGTAGATTTTAGGGATACAACAATCAAATTGCTCTTCATCTTATACTCTACTACAGTTATAACACATAAGCAGAGGAGTAAATACAATGGAATTGGGGGGGGGGTGCTAATGAGTTTGAAGGGATTAGGGAAGGCTTCATGGAAAAGGTGGGACCTGAAGGAAGTTTTGAAGAAAGTTGAAGATTTTGGAAAGAGATAAAGAAGCACTTTATTATAAACATGAGGGAAACTTGTGTCCCGAATGATAGAACCAAGGTAGGAGATGGGATATGGCATACAGGAAGTATCTGGTAGCCAGTTTAACTGGGAAAAAAAAATAGAGTAGTGTAATGAAGCCATATTGTGTATGGCAGTAAATGTCAAACTGGAGTTTGTAATTTTATCCTTGAAGCCAGAGAAAACTACTGAAAGATTTTGAGCAGAGAAGTAACATAGTCAGAGCCATGGCTTAGAAAGATGATTTTGGCAGGTTTCTGTGCTTCTTACAAAATGAGCTTATTGCACAGGGAGAGGAAAAGCAGAAGCAAAGGCATGAAGGTGAGAAAGGGTTGGGGCAACAGTAAGAAGTCCATTTTAGAAGAAACCTGGATTCACATAAGAGAACAGTTTGGAGCATATTATAGAGGCCTTAAAATATGTCAGAGCTAAGAGCTTAAACCCAACTGAGAAAATAAAAGAAGAGACAGGATATAAAATCCAGTGGTGTTGAAATATCACAACTCTCAAAAGATTGGGAATCTTTCTCTATAAAAAAATTTTTATAAAATATTGTGTTTCAGTTCAGTTCTATCTGATTTTGTGACTTCATGGACCATAACACACCAAGTCTTTCTATTCTTCACTATCTTTCAGAGTCTATCCAAGTTCATGTTTGATGACACAATCTATTTATCTCAGCCTTTGATGTCCCTTCTCCTTTTATATCCAGTCTTTCCCAACATCAGGATCTTTTCTATTCAGTCTTGTGTCCTTATTATGTGCCAGAATATTTAAGCTTCAGTGTCAGTATTTGACCAATGGATAGTCTGAATTAATTCTTTAAGGATGGATGCTTTGATCTGCTTGCTGTCCAAGGGACTCTCAAAAGTTGTCTTCAGTACTATAATACAAAATTAATTCTATGGTGGTCAGCTTTCCTTTATAGTCTTAACTCTTACAGCCATGAATTGCTATTGAAAAAAACCAATAGCTATGCAGATCTTTGTTGGCAAAGATGTCTCTTATAAAATAGTTATTATAAAATAATTGTTTATTA
Source organism: Monodelphis domestica (assembly GCF_027887165.1). NCBI lineage: Eukaryota > Metazoa > Chordata > Mammalia > Didelphimorphia > Didelphidae > Monodelphis > Monodelphis domestica. The sequence continues at coordinate 57,126,010 of NC_077230.1, forward strand.
TATATTTAATAATCTTCAGAAACATAAATAAAATATGGAAAATAATAACTAAAATAAAAATTCAAAATAATCCCATTTTGCTAAAGGAAAATATTAACTTGAACAAAATAGTAACTAATTTGTTTGCTCGGCAACCCATTCTGTTTTTCTTTTCCATTTATGTAGTTTATAAAGCTTTATTGCTATAGTCATTTTCCTATAATTGAAGTCATTGTTCTTCTAATTGTGCTTTCTTCATTCAGCATCATTTCATGTCATACTACTTTATATTTTTTGTCATTTTTACCATAAAGTGGTAAGATGTTATATGTACCCAACAGTTAAGTTTTATCAATTGAAATGACACTTTAAAGATGTGTTACCATTTGCCTTGAAGTACGTGGTGTCTTGAGGATCATTTTGCTTGTGGTTGTCTCCTCCTTTGGAATATGAATTCCTGGAAATCAGGGGTTTTCTATTTGTATCCCCAAGCTTAGCACAGGGCCTTGGACATTATTGTTTCATACTTTCTTCTCTGTCTAGTCATATGTGGAGAGGGGATGGGGAGCAGCCTCCTTTGGCACACTGGGGCATGTGTGCCGTACCTTCTCCAACACAGGTCTAGACTGTGGAGATCAAGGTACTTTGAGGATCTCAGATCACAGGTAACTATTTCCAAGGATTCCTTCAACAAGTGTGCTCCATCCTATCCTCTACACCTCCTCCAGACCTTGTTTCATCAGCCATATTCTTGATCTTTATCGATTTTTATATCTCTCTTTTTTTTTCTGTCTTCCAACAAATACTCATTGAAACATTGTGGTGGAATAGAAAGGAAACTGGATTTGAAATCAGAAGACCTTCTGGTTTTGAATCCTTCCGATGCCCTACTTAGTACCTCAGGTCATTTAATTTTCTTGGCTTCAGTTTCTTTGTCTATAAAATAAGGAGATTAGATTAGGTAACATCCAAGGTCCCATTCTCCTGAAACCCCTGTAATTCTAGGACTCCTTTTTCCTGAGATAAGCATTTCTTGTTGTATCATTCAGTAGAGCTATTGCCGTCTCTCTTCTCCCTTTTACTGGCCAAATTCTTGGAAAAAATTAATCTTTATTCAATGCCTTTCTTACTGTCTATTTTCTTTGCTCTCTTTGGGTATAGACCTAGTAGTAGTCCATATTGTTTTCTAGGTGATTGGATTAGTTCACTGCTCCAATTACTAATTCCCTTAGTGCCCCTGAAGGGGAAGGTACTTGTGCTCAACTTTTCTCTAGGAGCAAGCTTGGTCATTGTAAATACAGCAGAAATTCAGTTTCATTCTGTTGTTCTTTAGTCTGCATTGTTGCTTGACTCCTTTAATCTCCTTGTTAATAGTCAGGTGAAAGCACTGAATCATCTTGACTCTTCCCTTTTCCTTCCCATTTTCACTCCCTATGTCAGTTCACAGGTCATTGCTTAACTCACAAATGTGTCCCTTCTGTCACTGAAGTAAGCACCCTACTTTGGGCCTTCCATTCCTTTCCCTTTACTATTCCTGACTAGTCTCTTTAAGTTTCAATATATTTTACAGGTGATTTTTTTCCTTTCATATTAAAAAAGAATTGAAACTTTTTTAAATGTACAAAAGATAACAGAATGAATGCCAAATGGTTTAGCTTGAAAAAAGTTACATGTTGAATATAAAATACTTAAAAGGAAAAGCAAGTTTATATAATATTCAGTTTCATGTATAGCCTCCTGTTGTTCTTGTATATGGAAATACTCATTTGACTTAGTGCTTAAATGGAAAAAAATAAAAACCAAAACAGTGGGACTAGCTCACAGCCCTACCAACTATGCACTGATATGCCAGTCTTTACATAGCAACTTCAGCATGGACTATTCCCTATTTTGTTATATTTTATTCATTGAGTGTAAAGTAAAATTTCAGAGTTATTTAATTTAGAGCAATTTTTCATGTAGTTGTTAATAACCCTACTATGTATACCTATCTGATCATGGCACACTTTGCCTTAGACTTTTGGTGACTTCCTATTGCATACTAAATAAACTGTAAAATTTTATCCTGACATTCAAGGATAACGTACCATTTGTCTCCAGCTCACTTTCCAGTTTTATCTTAAACTATTTTTGCCTTAATCTGTTCTGTGTTCCTGCCAAACTATGATTTGTGTCCTTGCTCTTGATCTACCTTTTCTTATCTTTTGTCTCAACTGAAAGTGATTTCTCCTTTCTAATATTTCTAAACATTTTTTGGACCTCTCTTGTTTTTAGCTCATTTATGTACATCTTATTTGAATTATTCATGATTTATTGATTTTTCTTCTTACTCAGTGAAGCTTTCTGAAAATTATAATTAATCACTAGACATATGTCAGGCATTATGCTAGATGCAAGGGATGCAAAAACAAAGGGAGAGGGAAAGAGATGTATGCATATGTATGTGTATATATATGTATGTATATAAGTCTATGTAAAAGAAAATATACAACAGTTTAGGGAGGGAGGAGACTAGGGGGAAGGTTAAGTCTTCTACTTTACTGATCCATCTGCTAGAATTTTTCAGATTTGTAACTTGAGGCTCTTATTATTATTATTATTTTTTTTTAATCCTTATCTTATATGGGGAGGTCCCTCAACTGGGGAATGGCTAAATAAATTGTGGTATATGATGGTGATGGAATACTATTGTGCTATAAGGAATGATGGATTGATTGATTTCAATAAGAACTGGAAAGACAACTTTAGCAAAGTTGCAGGATACAAAATAAACCACATAAGTTATCAACATTTCTATATATTTCCAACACATCTCAGCAGCAAGAATTAGAAAGAGAAATTCCATTTAAAGTCACCTGAGACAATATAAAATACTTAGGAATCTATCTGCCGAGACAAACACAGTAACTACATGAACACAACTACAAAACACTCTCCACACAATTAAAACTAGATCTAAACAATTGGAAAAACATTGATTGCTCATGGGTGGGACAAGCTAACATAATAAAAATGACAATCCTACCCAAATTAATTTACTTACTTAGTGCCATACCCATTGAACTACCAAAAAACTTTTTTACTGACTTAGAAAAAAACATAACAAAGTTCATTTGGAAGAACAAAAGATCCAGGATATCTAGGGAAATCATGAAAAAAAAAATGTGAAGGAAGGTGGCCTTGCAGTCCCAGATCTCTATACTATAAAGCAGTGGTCATCAAAACAATTTGGTACTGGCTAAGAGACAGAAAGGAGGATCAGTGGAATAGACTTGGGGTAAGTGACCTCAGGAAGACTGTCTATGATAAGCCCAAAGATTCCAGCTTTTGGGACCAAAATCCACTATTTGATAAAAACTTCTGGGAAAATTGGAAGCCAATATGGAAGAGATTATGTTTGGATCAACATCTCACATCCTACACCAAGATAAACTCAGAATAGGTGAATGACTTGAACATAAAGAAGGAAACTATAAGTAAATTAGGTGAACACAGAATAGTATACATGTCAGATTTTTGGGAAAGGAAAGATGTTAAGACCAAGTAAGAGTTAGAAAAATTCACAAAATGAAAAATAAATAATTTTGACTACATTAAATTAAAAAGGGTTTGTACAAACAAAACCAATGAAACCAAAATTAGAAGGGAAGCAACAGATTGGGAAATAATCTTCCTAACAAAAATCTCTCACAAAGATCTAATTACTCAAATCTATAAAGAGCTAAACCAATTGTTCAAAAAATCAAGCCTTTCTCCAGTTGATAAATGGGCAAGGGACATGAATAGGTGATTTTCAGATAAAGAAATCAAAACTATTAATAAGCACATGAAAAAGTGTTCTAAATCTCTTATAATCAGAGAGATTCAAATAAAAACAACTCTGAGGTATCACCTTACACCTAGCAAATTGGCTAACTTGATAGCAAAGGAAAGTAATGAATGCTGGAGGGGATGTGGCAAAGTAGGGACACTAATTCATTGCTGGGGGAGTTGTGAATTGATCCAGCCATTCTGGAGGGGAATTTGGAACTATGCCCAAAGGGCGATAAAAGAATGTCTGCCCTTTGATCTTTGATCAAACCCATAGCACTGCTGGGTTTGTACCCCAAAGAGATAATAAGGAAAAAGATCTGTACAAGAATATTCATAGCTGCACTCTTTGTGGTGGCAAAAAAAATTGGAAAATGAGAGGATGCCCTTCAATTGGGGAATGGCTGAACAAACTCTGTGGTATCTGTTGGTGATGGAATACTATTGTGCTCAAAGGAATAATAAAGTGGAGGAATCCCATGTGAACTGGAACGACCTCCAGGAAGTGATGCAAAACGAAAGGAGCAGAACCAGGAAAACATACACAGAGACTGATACACTGTGGTACAATCGAATGTAATGTAATGTACTTCTCCATTAGTGGCAATGCAGTGATCCTGAACAACTTGGAGGGATCTATGAGAAAGAAAACTATCTACATTCAGAGGAAAAACTGTGGGAGTAAAAACACAGAAGAAAAACAACTGCTTGATTACATGGATCGAAGGATATGATTGGGAATGTAGACGCTAAATGATCATCCTAGTACAAACAACAACATGGAAATAGGTTCTGATCAAGGACACATGTAATACCCAGTGGAACTGCACCAGCTACAGAAGGGGTGGAGAGAGGGGAGGGAGGGAAAGAATATGATTCTTGTAACCAAGGAATAATGTTTTAAATTGACTAAATAAAATTTAAAAAAAAAGGAAAAGAACTGGAAAGACCTCCAGGAATTGACGTGGAGTGAAATAAGTAGAACTAGAACATTATACAGAGACTGAAACATTGTGGTATGATCACATGTAATAATAGACTTTGCTGCTAATCATAATGCAATGATCCAGGACAATTCTGAGGGACTTATGAGAAAGAATGCTATTCATATCTAGAGAAAAAACCAAGGGAGTAGAAATCCAGAAGGAAATGTATGATTTATCACTTATTTATATGGGTATATGATTTGGGTTTGGGGGTTTTAAAAGATTATTCTATTACAAAAATAAATAATATGGAAATAGGTTTTGAGTGATAACATCCCAGTGGAATTACTTGGCAACTCTGGAAAGGGGGTAGGGAAACAACATGAATCATGTAACCATGGAAAAAAAATTTTAATTGAATTTATCTTCTGTCTCAAAATCAATACTAAATTATCAGTTCCCAGGATGAAGATGGTAAGAGCTAGACAATTGGTTAAGTGACTTGCTTAGGGTCACACAGCTAGGAAGTGTCTGAGGCCAAATTTGAACCTAGGTCCTCCCAACTCCAGGCCTGATGCTTTATCTATTGTGCAACCTAGTCCTGTCTCCTCCTTTTTTCTTTTTGATTGTTATACTCCTTCCAGAAGCAGTGACAAAGTTGACATGATTATAGTTCCAGAATAAAAAGTAGTGAGGAGAAAGGAGATTCTAGGATGAGAAGGTTAAATTCTCCAGAATACAGTTTTCTGGTCACACTGATAAAGATGGCCAGGGCACTGTTTGTGAATCTGGGAATTCATCTAGCCATAATGGAAAACAACTTTTAAAAAGTTAATAAACTATGTGTCACACCTACACCTATTTCAAAGGGGTCCCCAAACTACAGCCCGAGGGCCACATGCAGCCCCCTGAGGCCATTTATCCGGCCCCCTCCGCACTTCTGGAAGGGGCACCTCTTTCATTGGTGGTCAGAGAGAGAAGCACTGTTATGTGGCAGCACCGCAAAGCATGGCGTTGCTCACCTACAGTACTATTTCCAGTGACATAATACTTTGCAGGGCGCCTTGTTCTGAGAGTAACTGAACGAGAAAGTGGTGCCCCACAAAGGATTATGTGGCTGCAAAATGGAAGACATCAGCATGGTGAGTGGTGATCTGGGGGAGGGGATTCCACACTGTGTATACTGTTGCCTGATATAGTGGTGGTGGTGATGGGCCTGTGCAAAGTGTGGCAGGCCCTCATAGCCAGCGCTGCAGCCTCCGCTATCTCAGACAGCAATATGTAGATTTGTTCATAGTTTTTTTTATAGTCCGGCCCTCCAATGGTCTGAGAGATGGTGAACTGTCCCTGTGTAAAAAGTTTGGGGACCCCTGCCTTAAAGAGACCAAAAAAGGAGGAAAAGGATTCATATGTACAAAAAGATCTGTGGTAGCTTTTTTTGTGGTCACAAAGAACTGCCCATCACTTGGAGAATGGAATGAATATGAAAGCAGTGGAATATTATTGTGCTGTAGGAAATGTAAAAGACTGTTTCAGAGAAATCTGGAAGACTTGTATGAATTGATGCAGTGAAATGAGTAAAACCAGGAGAACACTTTATTCAATAACAATGTTTTAAAGATGAACAACTTTGAAAGACTTAAGGACTGGCAAATGTAATGAATAGCCAAGATCCTGAAGATGAACAATGAGAAATAGTTTACATCTTCTGTTAGGTGATGGACTTAAGGCACAGAATTTTGGACATGTCCAGTATAGGCATTTGTTTTGCTTGAATGCATATATTTGTTACAAGGCATTTAAAAATATTTTCCCTTCGAAATGGGTGAAGACAGTGGCAATGATAGGGACAGAAAGTAAATGTTTTTTTTTTTAATGGGGAAAAAATTTAATAGAAGAAATATGATTGGGAAATAAAGGAAAATATGGCTGAATCTGAGCCTAGATGAAGTGGTAACTACATTTGTATATCTCTATATCTGGATCCCAGTGTGATAGTTTTGAGGGTGGCAGGGTTAAGTGCTTTAGGGGATCATTTCTGTTCCTTGTGCTTTGGTGGTTTGGAGTCATGAGGACTCATCTTCCGACTTCAAATCTGACCTCAGACACATACTAGCTGTGACCCTGGTATAAAGATAATTTTAGGGTTGTGACTTAAAATCTAGATTTAATTGGTCACCGGGGAAAATCCCAAATAAAATACCTAAGTCAGTCTGGAAATTTATGGTAATTTAATATAAAGGGAAGGAATTTAAGGAGAAGGAGGGAAGAGGATATAGGATTTCTCCTGCCTGACCTGTGCTAGGGGGAGTTTTAAAATCCCCACCTCTAGGTCTCTGAAGAAGATTAGAGGCTTCTAAGAGGATAAAGTTGGAAAGTAAAGGAGGAAAACTCAGCCAGAAACTCACCACCGAACCAGACAATAGCTTGTAGCCATGCTAAGATGCCAAAAGGCCCAGCATGCTGCTATCAGCCAACTCTCAAGGTACTGGAGAGAGGAAGTGAGCCAATATATAGACCTTTCACCCTTGTGTCCCCTCCTCTAAATGCCCATTCTTTAGTTCTCATCTTCTTTGATTAGATTTTATCTTTAGAGTTACTTAACACTTCTTTGTTAATTTCACCTTTTGTTAGTTACTTGACTGAGTTTTGTGATTAATTTAACCTTTATAGTTACTTAACACCTTTTTGTATTAAGATCTAAAAATAGACTTAGCTTAAAGTTCTAGCTTCATTGTAAGGTGAGAGCTAAGTATCTTCATTGTTCAATCAAGAGTTTACAACTTTATCTTCCCATAAAGTAAGATCTAAGTGGGGTGGAGTAATTTAAAGTTCATGCTGGGCAAGTCACTTCACCCTGATTAACTCAGTTTCCTCATATGTAAAGTGATCTGGAGAAAGAAATGGCAAACCATTCTAGTTTCTTTGTCAAGAAAACCCCAAATAAAATCATGAAGAGTCAGACACAACTGAAAAAGAACTGAACAACAACAAAATCAATAATAAATGATTGTTGATATCCATCAACAAATCAAGCTACAAATCAGAGCAGTATCATATGCCAGCAGTATCAAGTGCTGAAGAGAGGTCAAGAAGGGTAAAAAATGAGAAATGGCCTTCATTAGATTTTGGAAGTAGTCTTGGTTTAGAGATGGTTGGTCATTGAAGATGTAGGCATGAATATGATTGTCAAGGGAATGGATACATACACAAAACAAAGAGAAGAGAACTGCAAACAGAATTTGGGGGATCTGTTTTAGGGGCTCCAGAGGAGGAGAGTGACACAAAGTAATGGATTAGAGAGACTGAAAGAACCAGGGAGATTTGGTATCAGAAAATAAGGGAAGAGAACGAAGTGGAGGCATCAGTGGCATAAAAAGGAGAGGTCAAGAAGGATGAAAAAAAGCCAAATGTTTAAGAAATAAGAAGGTATTGGTAACTTTGGAGGAAAGCAATTTCATTAGAACCATAGAGAGTAAACCTGCATGGCTAAGAATTATACTTAGTCCTAAATGAAGGAATTATTAGGAGTTGAAGGTACCTAATTTGTAGGCAGTGAGGAATTTGAGATCTTGAAGAATATATCAGGGAATAGTAGGAAAAAGTGACAGTAATTGGATGAAATAGAAGGGTTGAAGAGAAGAAGCCTTTAAGAATTGGAGAGGTTAAGGGTTTATTTATAGGAAAATGAGAAGGAGCCAGTGAAGAGGGGGTGCTTAAAGATATTATAGATAAGTGGGATGATTTCTTTGAGCAAGGTCTGGGATGAGAGAATAAAATGTAGGGCACAGGTAGATAGATTAGCCTGGACAAGAAATAAGAGGTACCATCTCTTCCTCTGAGACAAGAAATAAGGAGACAGTTGGTAATGAAACTCAAAAGGTTTTAGTGAGGAAAGTTGAAAGTTCTTGTCAGGCAGACAAGCCTCATTCTTCTTTGTGAAATAAGAGGCAAGATCATCTGTTGTGGGAATAGAGTTGGGGACTTGGGGAAAGAGGATAAAATTTTGTAGAAATTACTGTGAAGAATGTAATAGGAAGTTGATAAGAGTTGAGAAAAATTTCCCAATAGCACTGAGGGTCTACCTAACATTTTCTATTTATACAATTTGAAATGGATTCAGCTTTGTGGCTTCCTTTGATGCTCAGCACCCCAAGAGGAATCGAGTTGACTGGTAGAGGTTACCTAGAATTAAGGGGGGGGATACACACTATTTCTAGCATGGTAGGTATTAAAGTGACAGGTAATTAAATATACATACTATATTCCAGGTCCACTGATGGTACATAGTTCTAATCCCAATTCATTTTTCTTTAGATATGTACCTTTGATCATATAAACACAAAACTGACATCTTAAGCTCTTAATTAATGCATTTCAAACTCCCTTTTTCTCTCTTTCCCCTATTTTTGGCTGTAGGATTAACAAATGTATTCTTCATAATCTATGTTGGTGACCATTAGCCTCTTCTTCATTGTGTAACAGTTGTTGACTTACTTAATTATGTAATGAATATTAAGCCAAGTAATTTATTAGAATTTTGCAAATCATAGTATTCACTTAATAATCTTTCTCCAAAGAGTTTAATATTTTGGAAAATCATTTGGTTTCCTCAGAACAATGTAACAAGATAGGAAAAGGTTAGCATTGTTTTCTTGATGAGAATAAGACATTGATAAGAATAAGAAAAATATATTCTCAACATCACAAAGGACTTTAGCAATGATATTGGTTTCCTGATTCCAAGTGGAGTCTGTGAAATAAAGTTTTTTTTTTATTAATTGGAAAGGACATTTTTTCTTCCTAGGGAAAAAGATCTTGGAGAAGCTTTGGAAACTGGAGGCTGTGATCTTGAAACCTTGAGGAATATAATTCAGGGGAGACCACTGCCTGCTGATTTGAGAGCAAAAGTTTGGAAGGTAAGTTGGAATGAAAATGTAATTGAAAAACAACTTAGTGCCTGAAGGATGTTTCATTTTCATTGCTGTGGACCAGGGGTCCCCAGACTTTTTACACAGGGGTCCAGTTCACTGTCCCTTAGACTGTTGGAGGGCCGGACTATTAAAAAAACTATGAACAAATCCCTATGCACACTACACACCTTATTTTATAGTAAAAAAACAAAATGGGAACAAATACAATATTTAAAATAAAGAACAAGTAAATTTATATCAACAAACTGACCAGTATTTCAATGGGCCTGCTTTTGGCTAATGAGATGGTCAGTGTCCAGTTCCATATTTGTCACTGCTAGCTGTAACAAGTGATGCAAGTACGCATCAGTTAGTCTAGATCTGGTTGGAGATTTCAGATGTTTCATTCTGGAAAAGTCTGTTCATAGACATAAGTGCTGCCAAAGATGGTTGCCATTTTTAGTGCATGGTTCCTGAGATTAGGATATGTCTCAGAGGCATAGAAATTAGGCAAGCTGCTTGACTCGAATGCATCTTTCAGAGAGTCACAATTCTGCAGTTCAGCTTGTTTCATTTGGTAAATTGTATCCACATTTTCAATGTCAATAGAAAATGAGTTACAGAAAAGCTGTATGTCTTTTTCATGAATATGAAGCTCTTTAAATATGATTTAGAATTCCTTTTGCAACTTTTCCATTGAATCCACACATGTTTCTTTTGGGAAAGCCATCAAGGGTTTTTCGGCTGACAGATTTTGAGTTAGGGGAGATGGCAGAAATTTTCCTCCTTCACTTGTTTGATAAGGAGGCCTGGTTTTACTTCAAATGCTTTCATATGTGATTGCATATCACAGATGAGCTTCCCTTTTCCTTGAAGTTACACATTGAAACTGTTGAGTAGCTCTGTTACATCTGTCAGAAAGGCGAGGTGCCATTTCTATTTTGCATCATTGAGCTCTGGTACTTCTTTGTTTTTTGAAAGCATAAAAGCTATTATCTGTGGAAGTAAATCATAGAAATGTCTCAAAACTCTCCCTTGACTCAGCCAATGGACTTCTGTGTGGTACAGAACAGCTTCATAGTCAACATTTAGCTCAGACAGAAATTCCTGAAATTGCCCGTGGTTTAGTGCATTAGCTCTAATGAAGTTAACACAAGACACCACAATTTTCCTAACAGAGTCCCACTTCAATGATTTACTACATAGCAGCGCTTGTTGGTGGATGAGGCAGTGTATGGCTATTGGATGAGAATGGTTACATTTGTCCATCTCTTGGTTAATGTGAGCAATTACTCCTTTCTTAAACCCCACCATGCTAGGAGCACCATCGGTTGTCACACTGGCTAGTTTAGCCCAGTCCAGCTCCAAATCCTTCACAGTTTGGGAAACCTTTTCATAGATATCCTCTCCTGTAGTTGTTCCTTTGATGCTTTGCAGTGCATTAAGTTATTCTGTGACTTCGAAATTTCATTTGCCTGATGAATAAAAATTAGAAGTTGTGCAGAATCACGAACATCATTGCTCTCATTGAGTGCCAAGTAAAAATAGGAAAGTTTTCTTGCAGAGTTTTGCAAATGCTGATGCAAATTGTTTCCCAGTTCTTCAGTCCTTCATGTAATTGTTGATCCTGAAAGACTGACTGTACTAAATAAGTCTGCCTTTTCTAGACACATCTCTTTGGCAACAGAAAGAAGGCACTCTTTAACAAATCTCCTTCTATGAATGGTCTGCCAGTGCATGCTATTAGCTTGGTAACATGAAAACTTGCTCACTGTGATGAAATATTTAGCTTCTTCTGCTTCACAAAAGTATTTTGCTGAGTTGTCAATGTATTTTTCAGTTTTAATACTTTATCTTTTCTCACATCTCTAACCAGTCATATTTATCTTTATGTTGAGTTTGATAGTGTCGACACAAATTGTATTCTTTGAACACAGACACTATATTCTGGCATATCAAACACAGCTCTTTCCTTGTACTGCATGAAAAAGTAATCATAAGTCCACTGTTCTTTGAATATCCTACACTCTGAGTCAGTTTTTCTCTCTTGATGTCATTGTTCCCATGGGATTCCAAATTGCTATTAGTAAAATACCTCTCTCTCTCTCTCCACACACACACACACACACACAGATATATATGTATGTATGTATATATGTATATATATGTATATATATATATACACACCCCTACAAAAACAATATACCAACAATAATTTTGCCCACACAGAGGCATACAGACTGCACTGCCCATCACTGCAGTCTGATCTGTGTCCATCAATGCAGCCTTCCCAGTCCACATCATTTCAGCCTCACCAGTGGCCATATTGGTGGAACTCCACTTTTACCTCAGGCTCACACTGGTGCCGTGTGGGAACTGGCATGATTACAGAGCTGGTCCTCCACCACCTTTCCAGTTCACACTACCCTGTGCGAACCGCACTGTGATCTGTGAACTCACACAGGAATCTGATCGCATGGATAAGACCCATGCGATCAGATTCCACAGCAGGAAAAAAGAAGGCACAGCACTAGTGTGTGTCCTCTTGTGGTCCATATTTATGGATCTGTAATTATAGACCGAAATACAAAAAACACATGCCTCACTTCCCCCATCGTACAATGGCAACCACATTCCCCCAGATGCACAACATAATGGCCCATATAATAGGGCCCAGGCAGTGCTGGGCCTGTGACACTGTATACCGTTGTCTGGGATAGCGGAGGCTGCAGCTCTGGCTGTGGTGGGCCTGTCACACCTTGCACAGACCCATCACCGTCACCACTATACCAGGTAACAGTATACACAGTGCAGAATCCCCTCCCCCAGATTGCTGCTCACCATGCTGACATCTTCCATTGTGCAACCACATAATCCTTTGCACGGTGTCTCATTCTTGTTCAGTTACTCTCAGAACAAGGCAAAGGATTATGTCACTGAAAGTAGTACTGTACGTGACACCGTGCTTTGTCGCGCCGCCACATACAGAGCTCCTCACTGACCACCAACGAAAGAGGTGTCCCTTCCAGAAGTGCAGTAGGGCCTGGATAAATGGCTTCAGGGGGCTGCGGTTTGGGGGCCTCTGCTGTGGACTATAAAATCATTTTTGTGTTCAAATATTCATTACTATGGATTTATGATTTTAAAAGCACCATTTCTGTGAAATTTGTGAAGGGGAAAAATGTGCATATTGAAATAGCTTTCTCAATAACACTTAATACATGTTTTAAGGTGATAAATTTTGGAGCTAATAACAACTCAAGTAAAAGAGTCAAGATCACAGGGAATAATAATTACTAGGGTATGAATGAAAGCACATGTTAGTTGATAAAATACAATTCTACTACTTCCTGGATTTTAAAAATATGTATCCATTTCTTTAATTCAGAATTGTTCAGTTGAAAATATATCATGTTTTCAGAGTATGAGGAATAATCTGAAACTGTTGGATTTCATTTTTTTCTCTTCTAGATTGCTTTAAATGTTGCAGGGAAAGGTGACAGTTTAGCATCTTGGGATGGTAATTTGGATCTGCCAGAACAGACTACAATTCACAAGGATTGCCAAGAGCTCATTGGTTAGTATGAGAATTGTTTTCAAGCTATCTACATAAAATCTTGAAATCATAAAAAAGTATTTTTAGAGACTTGACCTTTAGAAAATCTGGTTAAAATTTGATATTTATTCAGGTTACAAAGTACCCTTTTTAAAATAGCAATTTATGTGAAAAAAAAAAGTTGCATCAAGTTTCAGAAATCTTTAATGATTTTGAGGGAGAGAAAACTCTTAAAAGTATTTGCCCTTTTACACTATATGCTTAGTTTTTCATGTTCCTGTACCCACATTTTTATTATCTCTTATTTTTGTTGCAACTTAATCTGTGTTTTGATCACATATATAAGAAGTCCCCAATTACAAATAAATTGTATACTAAGATATTTATTTGGAACTTGAAATACTTATATGTGTACTTATAGCAACAATGTTAGAACTGATGATTAGTGTGCTTCTATCTCATAGAGACTGGTTTGACTTTGTGTGGTAATTCATTTTTGCTTCCCTTTGAGATGACCCTAACTACTCTTACTTTTTTTTGGCATCTTCTTTTTGTTTATCCTTTCCTATTATTTCAGTGACATCACACATGAAATAGACTATTGTTTACTCATATGAAAGCCTGACTCTGCAGATAACATGGTCTGTTTGAGGAATGATTTCATGTAGCTAGTTCAGAATGGTGGCCCTGGGTATACAAGGCACTGCCTCAGCCACAATGGCAAATTTCTCATGCAAGACAAGATTTGTGACCCTTGGACCAAGTTACTTAACCTCTGTAGGCCTCATTTTTCTCTGCTGTAAAATGTAAGAGTTGAATTATGTGATCTTAAAAATCTCTTCCAGTTCTAAATCCTCCAGCCCTATGTTTCTAAGAAAGAGCTGAGACCTAGATTGTCTTTGAAAATTTTATAGATGAGATGGTACTATAGAATTGTTTTAATTTGCATTTTTATTATTAGTTATTTGGAGAACTTTCTTCATAAGTTTGTTGTTAGATTGCATTTCTTTTTTTCAGCCCTTTCTGTTTGTATTCTTTGTCCTGGCATCTGTTCAGCACTGTCTCTTAGTGTTATTGAGTTATATCACTTCCAAGAATATCTTGAATATTAGATTTTTATGAGATGATTAATGCAAAATTTTTTTCACAGTCAACAATTTTTTTCTATTTCATTGACTTCTGTTTATGGAAAAAATTTTAAATTTTGTATGATCAAAGTTATCTATTTCATCCTCTTTTTTTTTTAAATCTCTCCTGCCCTTTTTTTGTTGTTTAAGAAAACTCCCTTTGGTCATGCTTAAAAAGGGGAGCTCCATTCATCCTCTTCCAGCTTATTTCATGATATTGTCTATTATAATTATTCTACTTATCCATTTGGAGCTTATTGTGGTATTTAGCATAAAATGGGGGTCAAAATCCATTTTCCACCTAAGTTTTTTTCATTTTTCTATTATTACCTAGTAATTTTGATACTTTGGGCTTTTTAATGCTAATTTACTAATTATTTTGATATTTGTTTTCTAGACCAGCTTTCAATGCCAGAGGAAAAGGCTGATGTATTACTCTTGAATGTTGAATCTGTAATTACCTTTTACTGTAAATCACGGAATGTTAAATATAACACATCTCTTGGCTGGATTCATTTGCTTAAGCCCCTGGTGAATCTTCATCTTCCACGCAGTGATTTATACAACTGCTTTTATGCTATCATGAATAAGTACATTCCCAGGTAAAATAATGTGTGCATTATTTTTCTTAATTAAAAAAAACGAATATCTATCTAAATAAAAACTTTTTCAAGTCTGAATTGTTTTAAAGACTTAGAATGACATTTAAAAGTTTAGA
The DNA here is from genome assembly GCF_027887165.1 of Monodelphis domestica. Taxonomy (NCBI): domain Eukaryota; kingdom Metazoa; phylum Chordata; class Mammalia; order Didelphimorphia; family Didelphidae; genus Monodelphis; species Monodelphis domestica. The sequence continues at coordinate 57,141,039 of NC_077230.1, forward strand.
GTTCTAGTACTTTGCCATAAACCTGTGTTTCCCTGTGAAAGTTATAAAAGTGCAAGCATTCAGGCTTTTAAACAAATTCTTTTGTACTTTTATGCTATAAGGAATGATGAATTGATTGATTTCTATAAGAACTGGAAAGACCTATATGAACTGATGTGGAGTGAAAAAAGCAGAACCAGGAAAACATACACAGTAACTGAAACATTGTGGGATGATCAGATGTAATAGACTCTGCTACTAATAGCAATACAATGATTCAGGACAATTCTGAGGGACTTATGAAAAAGAATGCTATCTGCATCTAGAAAAAGAACTGTGGGAGTAGAAATCCAGAAGAAAACATATGATGCATCACTTGTTTATATGGGTATATGATTGGGGTTTCTGTTTTAAAAGATTATTACAAAAATGAATAATAATGGAATAGATTTTGAGTGATAATATATGCATAACCTAGTGGAATTGCTTGTCAGCTATGGAAAGGGGGAGAGAAGAGGGGAGAGAGATAAGAAGAATCATGTAACCATGGAAAATTTTAAAGTAAAATTTAAAATAAAAAAATGAAATAAAATAGAAAAGGAAGTAGTGATCTAAAAAAAATTCTTTTGGTCAACAGCTATACCCAATTTCATGTGAGGTAAAGATTGTTTACTTTTTAATGGAGAAACCTTAGATCAACAGAACTGGTATTTAATTAATTTAGATAGTTTTTTCAAATGTAAATGCCACATTTATTTCACAGATGAGAATTCAAAATTCTTGTGGAAGAAATTAAAAGAATACTAATTGTTCAAGCTTAAATATAGGCAGAAGTGTTTAAAGAGATTAAAATGTTTTCTCTCCCAAGGAAGGATATATTCTTTAGTTTAATAGCTGTAATAACACTGGCCCCTAGTGCTGATTTCTGCAGTCATCACCATCTTTGCTTCCTTAAAGGGGGAAATCTTAAGAACATTCTTAACTGAAGTATTCCTTAGATTGATTTTTGGACTCTTACTACTATGGAAACTACTTTTTAATATTTCTAGTTCTGGAATGTTTTCTGAATGTTTTCTTGTTCTACTTCTGTCATGATAAAGCTATGATACATGCACTTCACTCAGTTTTTGCATGGAAACCTTCCTTTTGATTTGCTTTGTAATTGGCTTCTCTAGCTTGTCTGCCAAAGTCTGACTTGTTAAAATATCAAAATGTACTATATTTTCTTTATGAAAATGCTTCTATTTTCTTAGTTAGTGGGAAATATGTTTTAAGTTGTTCCACTGATGATAGATTTTTGCTGATCCATTTCTATACACTATTTTACTTAAGTGACCAATGGGGTGCATAACTTAGAGATTTTTCTCTAGTTCTGAACAATGAGATAAACTTGCTGGCTTAAATGACAGTTCACTCTTTGGTAACATGCTAATCAAATCAGTTAAACTGGACACAAATGGTATAATTTACAGTGATGATTTTTAATGTAGAAAAGTATTTATTTTACTGTGTCCTGTTAAAGTATTTTACATTATTAAGCATCTGTTAATTTTTGTCAGTTAATGTAGTGAGATACTGTTTTGACATATGATGTGTCATAAATACAGTGATGCCTTTAATCAATCCTTACATAAAATTTATTAATATTTGGCAAAGTTTATCTTTTTAACTAGGTATACCTGGATACAGAAAAATTTGGGGAAAGTTCTGTTCTTTTGATTTTGTGTTGGTAACACTAACTGAAATGGATATGATGGTGATAGCTTAGCATAGGGCCTAGCACAAAGTACATGCTTAGTAAATAGTTGATGACTTCTCATAGTTATTGCTTTATGGATAGTACCAGTCCTTTGGGAGGAGGAATTGGTCCCTGAAAGGGCCAGAAGGGCTTGAGTGCTGTAATCTGCCTTACTTAGTGGTAGGAGGTAGGGAATGAATCCATATATTAGATCATGTTTGTTTGCTGTTTCTATTTCTTTAACCTGGTAATGAAATTTTTGATAGTTTAAGTGTAACAATCGAGTGAATCCTCTTCATTAATAGAAGTAGAAATAATAATAAAGATGCCTTGAATTTTTTTGTGTTTTTTGCTTTTAGCAGTGCTATTACACGCATCATATCATTTTATATTCACAGCAGCCCTTTAAAGTAGGTGTGGTATTTCTATCTCTTTCACATGAAGGAGATTCTAGAATTCTGACTTGTACATTAGTCTGTCATGGAGCAATAAAATACTAGTCTCGGTTAGCACATTATACTCATAGTGTGGATTCTGTTTGGTACTACCTGATCTGCATCTAAATAGTTCTGGCCAATTTCAGAGCTTTCCAGCCTCCTGGTCCTACTTAGAAACCAAATTGATAACAAGGAAAGTATATGGTATACATAGTGCTCTATGGTCATTGAATCTATGAATTTGTTGTGGCAACTCTGAATACTGAGGAGACTCTCTTAAGTGAATGGATAAGGAAATCCTAATTGGCTCCCTTTTTACTTGTGCTGGGGAACTGCTAGCGTCTTCCAAATTCTCCACTTCTCCCCTCTACCCCTCCAAGCTAATTTGATCAAAAGAGATCCTAGTGTGTGTCCTCTACCCCAGACTCCTCTAGATTGAAAGTTACTCACATAGGAAATCCTTCCTACAATGAATGACTACAGCTAGATCTAGACTTCTTTACCCTTCATATATTTGGGCCCCAGAGCCCGAGCCAACCTTGTGTTTCTGGAGGTATTACATCATTCAGTATTGCTAGTTGGCTATGCTCAATGTCTTGGAACTTTTGGCTCTTTATAATATTTTAGTTTCCTTGAGTTAGAAAGGGGCAACAGAAAAGAGTTGCTATTCTAATATCTCGTATAATATCCGTATAGTGCATTTAATGAAAACTGCCTCTTTTGCATTCTAGGGATTGTTTCCTGAAGGGGAGACCATTTCATCTCTTTCGATTACTTATTCAATATCATGAGCCTGAACTGTGTTCCTTTCTTGATACAAAGAAGATGACTCCAGACTCCTATGCACTCAACTGGGTAATAAAGTGAAAGTAGGGACATTTAATGAAAAATAGATTTATCTAAAAATATATAGTACAATTTTTTTAAGGAAGAAGAAGAAAAGTGCTGTTATAAAACATTACTACTTAAATTAAGATTAGAATTTTTGTGTTCCAAAGTACTTTTCTTGCTTTTTCCATAATATTTCATTTTGAAGTTTAATATATTTATTATTATTTGTAAACTAGACTTATTAAAAGATTTTTCAGTATCTGAATAATTGATGCCATGCATGAAAACATTTTGTGTTAATATTTCATCCACCAGGAAACTGACTCTAGGGACTTAAAGCAGTTAAATTTCTCTCTATGTCCAGGCACTTTACATTTAATCATCTTTTTCAGAGATTTGAAATAGGAAGTTTGTTTTCCTGGGCAGCTTTTTTGTCAGAGTGGGTAGAAAGTGGATAGAAGTGGGCAGAAAAAGTGAGTAGAAAAACAGTGACAGAATTTTGCTGTCTTCAAACCTAGCTCACACAGACCCTGTCCTTGCTATTATTTTACCCATAATACTAAGCTAACATTTTAATTTCTTTAGGAAATCTAGTGGTATAAATTTATTATTAAATTATTCTGTTTTCATAATAGACACTATTTCTGTCACCAGAATTACTAACTTTTTGATTAATCATGAGAAAAAGAAAATTCAGTCCTTTTGGACAGCTTTAATGCTTTTTGATGGAACATCTGTTAAAGATGTTAACAATCTCTATTTGTAATAGTATTTTACAAATCAGAGGGTTTTGTGTTCCATTTAAATGTGATAAAAGCTGATAAAAAGATTTATTCTGATTCAGTCTGTCTTTTTTTTTTTTAAGTGTTATAACTCTTACTTTCTGTCTTAGAATTAGTACTGAGTATCAGTTCCAAGGCAAAAGAATAGTAAGGGCTAGGCACTAGGGTTAAGTCACTTGCTCAGGATCACATGCCTGAGGCCATATTTGAACCTAACTCCTCCCATCTCCAGGCCTGGAGCTCTATCCACTGTGCCATCTATCTGCCCTATGAAGTCTTTTTAGAATGGATAAATATGTAAAAATAAATGTTATGCTATTCATTTTATAATGATGCGGACAAGTTTAGCTATCAGGTGTAGATGATTTTTATTTAATGTGATTTACATATTTCTTATTAGCTTTTAAAATTAGTTTTTCAGAACCAGTTTTATGTTCTACATTTAGCTATTTCTAATACTTTGCTTCTTTTGCTATATTTTCTGATTACAGCTTGGAAGCCTTTTTGCATGTTTCTGTTCTATTGAAGTCACTCAGGCAATATGGGATGGATACCTACAGCAAGCGGATCCATTCTTTATTTATTTTTTAATGTTAATAATCCTTGTCAATACAAAGTGAGTATCAAGTTAGCTATAATTTTTCTTTTCTTTTTTTCCTGATCACTATTTGTTTAACTTTAACTGGTAATTTGTATCTCTTTTCCCTATTACAGAGATGTTATTTTAGCACAAGAATCTGACAGTAAAGAAGAAATTATTCGTAAGTATCTTTGTATATAGGGAAAAAATGCTGGCCATTTTATCTCCTTATTTTTATAATCTGTAAAATTAGAGATTTGGGCTAGGGTGATATCTTTCCAATTCTGCATTTGTTGATTCCAAGAACAGAATTCTGACTTACTAATTTTCCATGTTGTGAACTGATTATTCTGGAAAGAGATTTGGAACCATGCCCAAAGGGCTATAAATTTGTTCAAACCCTTTGACTCAGCAATACTACTACTAATAGGTCTATATCCCAAAGAGACCCAAGAAAAAGGAAAAGGATCGATATGTAAAAAAATATTTATAGCAACTCAAATTTTGTGGTATCAAAAGAATTGGAAATTGAGAGGAAGTCCATCTGTTGGGGATGGCTGAACAAATTGTCATATATGACTGTGATGGAATACTATTGTGCTATAAGAAATTCACAAAAATCCAGAAAAGACATATGAACTGATGCAAAGTGAATTGAGTAGAATCTGGAAAACATTGTATGCAGTAATAACAATATTGCACGATGATCAGTCATGAAGACTTAGCTATTCTCAGCAATACAGTCATCTAAGATGATTCCAAAAGACTTATGATAAAAAATAATATCCACCTCCAAAGAAAGAAATGGAGGCTGAGTGCAGATGAAAGCATACTTTATTTACTTTATTTTTCTTGGATTTTTTGTCTGTTTTCTTTTGAAACATAGCTAATGTGGAGATATGTTTTGCATGAATGCGTCTGTATAATCTATAGCAAATTGTCTTCTCAAGGAAGGGGGAGGAAAGGAAAAGAGAGAGAATTTGGAACTCAAAATTAAAAAAAAAATGAATGTTAAAAATTGTTTTTACATGCAATTTAGAAAAAAAAGGCCTTTCCATATAAATCATGAAACCATGAGATTTAAAGGTTATAGCTTTGAAGACTAACCGATCCAAATAGCATCATTATTCAGTAGCCAAAAATTATTTTCTTCAGCATGACTATCAACTTTACAGTAAAATTCTGCATGCCTCTCAAATGGGCATTTGATTGAAAAAGTAATTCATATAATTAATATTAATGCTATTTTTACAATATTATGTATTTTAAATTCCCTAAGATATTTATACTTGAAAAGAACTTGTGTTTATTAAAAGTTTATTCTTTAATACACACTTTAAAAATGTGTTCTTGGTCTTTATGTATTTTAGAGTTTTTGGAAAATACTCCCTCCAGTTTGAACATAGAAGATATTGAAGATCTATTTTCTCTGGCACAGTATTATTACAGTAAAACTCCAGCTTCATTTAGAAAGGTACTTAGCAAGATGTTAATGAACATATACTATATTCCATTGTATGAATTGCTTCATTGTCTTTTATCTACTTTAGTTTTCATAATGCTCCGTATTTTTTCTGCCTTTTTTGAATTTGTTACATTATGTGATCTTTGTGTGTATGTTCTTAAGTGAAAGAACAAAAACTAAAGGAAAAGACAGGAGGTAGGTAAGTATCAAGAAATCAATTGTTGATAATTTCCCAAAATATTGCCTACTTGATTTTTTTTTTAAACCCTTACCTTCCATTTTAGAATTAGTACTGCGTATTGGTTCCAAGGCAGAAGAGTGGTAAGGGCTAGCAATGAGGGTTAAGTGACTTGCCCAGGGTTGCCCAACTAGGAAGTGTCTGAGGCCAGATTTGAACCTAGAATGTCCCGCCTTGAGGTCTAGCTCTCAATCTACTGAGCTACACAGCTGATCAATGCCTACCTGAGTTTTTAAAAAATTGTGTTGAACACTAATGATGGAGAAAAAAATAATTTATTCAAAGGTCAGCTTTTTGACCATCTCTGCCTTCCACAGCATAGTCATTAAAAGTCATTAAACCAGGATTAAGTTTAAGGGAAAAAAGTCTTTAGGCAATGTAAGTGCTATAAAGTCAGGGAGCTGGGGATAGTTAGGTGGTTCAGTGGATTGAGAGCCAGGCCTAGAGACAGAAGGTCCTGGTTTCAAATCTGACCTCAGACACTTCCTAGCTGTGTGACCCTGGGCTAGTCACTTAACCCCCATTGGCTAGTCCTTACCACTCTTCTGCCTTAGAACCAATACATATTATTGATTCTAAGATGGAAGGTAAGGGTTAAAAAACAAATAAATGAATAAATAAAGTCTGGGAGTTTTGTTTGGGAGATGAGACCTCAAATTCTTGAGGCAAAATCCAAGGCTAGAATTGTGTGTGAAATAAAGTTTAATTATATAATTTCGAGATAGCAGCTTAAAAGTAGCAATCATGTTAAAGCCTCTTTGAAGCCTGAACACTAAAAAATAGCAGATATCAGTCGGGAAGTACAAGGCAGAAGTTACACTCACCTGCGGGCTAAACAAACAGCCAAAGCCCTCTCAACAGCTCTTAAAGAAGAACTAGAGGGGTTAGAACAGTGGTGTTAAACTCATAGAAAGAGAGCCCTATCCCTTAGCAAGGCATATTCACTTAGAAAACCACAAATCAACAATATCTATGAGGTATTGGACTTTTGTATGTTTTGTTAAACATTTCTCAGTTAACATAAAAAAAATAAAACCCGTATCTTCCGAATTAGAATTGATATCAAGTATTGGTTCTAAGGCAGAAGGCAGTTGAGGTTAAGTGACTTACCCCAGGCCACACAGTTAGGAATCTCAGTTAAATAAAAATTTCATCAACTAAAAATACTAAAATAGTTGAGATGTGTGTGTGTGTGTGTGTGTGTGTGTGTGTGTGTGTGTATAAGATTACATTTTTTTGTATTTAAAAGATAAATATATTTATCTTAAAAAAACTTACAGAATATTTTGTTCCTTAAGTGTGCCAGATAATTGTTTCAGCTTGTGGAGACTCTTGTTGAAGGTCGCTTTCTTTTTTTCTTCCACAACCTGATATCACTTTCCACTCTTCGGAATAGTTAATCATGTGTTCAAGTGATTTGAAATATATAGATAGGCTCACAAAGGAAACCAATAATATGAAAGAAAATTAAAAAGTAAGTTTCCAGGCCCAAAGTCAAGAACCTCTGCTTTATATTAATGTTTTAGTTATGTTAGACTAAATATCACTAAGTATCTTTATATCAGTTATTTTATATAATTAATATATCTTTTTTTAATTTTCTAAAACTCACGTGAAATATAAAGTAGTCATTTCACTCTTATTTTTGGTAATTGTAGAAGTAAAAAAATAAGTGGTTTTAAGTTTTATCTATTTTAAAGAATTTTGAATTTCCTAACTTGCTTGAAGAACTATGGTGTTTTAGTTTATCTTAAGAAAGAACATAAGGGGAAAGAGGTATGTAGCATTATCTCTTTGCATCTCTTTTTTAAATTGTGAGGTATTGTAAGCATAACAGCTTTGATTTTTACCATTACTAGGCAAATGTCTTACATAGCATCCTATTTATTTAGGCTTTTTAGTTGTAAGCACTGTGATTGTGAGATTTAGTATATTCTTGTTGATTTTGAAAAAAATCTGCAGTGATCCTACATAAAATCAGTTTAAAAAAACATATTGTACCTAATATGTTAAGTATTGATTTTGGTTTATTCAGAAGATTCTATGAAAGAAACAAAGCTCAGATTTTGGTTTTATTTTCTAATTAAAAAAAAAAACCTTCTCTCTCACCAATTAGGACAATCATAGTTTATTTGGCAGTCCTTTGCTGGGAATTAAGGATGACGACACAGATCTGAGTCAGGCCCTCTGCCTGGCAATTTCAGTATCAGAGATTCTTCAAGCAAATCAACAGCAAGGGGTCAGTAAATAAAAGAAACAAATGTTGTTGTTTTTTTCCTCTGAAAAATGACCTTTTTAAATGTAAGAAATTTTGGTTACTAAATTTCCTCAAAAATCTAATGTTCTAGGTTAAAGATAAAATTTGATATTTAATGATTCTTTGTGATTCAGGATTCAGCTAATTTTATATTAAAGTTTTAAGAACATAAGTGCTAAGAGGAGAAAAATATCCCCTAGTTCTTAACTTATCATCAGTGTGAAAACCCCAAAGAAGAGCCCTTCCTTATCAGTCATATTTTTCAAATATAAGTACTGTCTTGCCATGTTAGATGCTGTTTCAGGGAATCAGAAAAACATGATGGGGAAGGGAATGGAAAATTGCTATGCTACGATGTTCCTTCTCCCAATGGATTTTTAGGATCATTGATTTAGGGCTGAAAGGGACCTTAGAGACAATCTAGTCCAACCCCCCTCATTTTACAGATGAGGAAACTAAGGCCCAGAAAGGTCAAGTGACTTGTCCAAGGTCACACAGGTAGTAAAATGGCAGAGCCAAGATTCGAACCCTGGTCCTCTGACTCCAAATCCAGCTCTCATTCCACTGCATCACGCTGCCTCTTAATACCACGACTGGTAGTTTGGGATTAAAGTGAGTACCAGTATCTGATTTTTCTTTTATAAGAAATAAAGACATTAAGTCCAGAATAAATAACTGATTATGTAAACTTCATTTTAGATTGTCAATTCAGAAGATTTTATGTTCTGTTTAATACCTAGTATACCGTAGACAATTACTGCCTTATCTTTAAAGCTTTTAAATTATAAAGAATATTACAAGGCATTTTTATTATGTAATCTTAAAATTATTTGGAATATCTCAAGAATATCCTTTTTTGGATCTGTTTTTTTTTCCATAATATTCAATTCAGGTTTTTATTAGCACATCATATCAGTTCATCTTGCTTTGATCAGTTTCTGAATTCAGTTTACTGAATATGAGTTTCACAATAAAACTTTTACTTCTGAGAATTCTAACATGTCAGATGTTGTTTTCCTCATAGGAAGGAGTTCGATTCTTTGTGGTGGATTGCAGGCCTGCGGAACAGTACAATGCTGGGCATTTATCAACAGCTTTTCACTTAGATTCAGATTTGGTTAGTATAAGTTCTGATTAAAATAAGCAAAGTAAGGAACAATACTGTTTTTTTCCCTTATAGTCTATAAGCAAGGAATACGATAATCCTATTAGTGGCTAGGTAGTCTCGTTATCATTATTATAATAATAATTATTATTATTTTAAAATTCTTAATTTCTAGAAATGTCGTATAAGTTGTAGCATTAAGTATTTCCACAGTATTTCCACTAAAAAGGATAAACTATTCCTAGGAGAAAATTCATATACTTGAGTAAGAAATTCTGAAAATAATAGTTTTAAAGTAAATTTAAATATGAATGCTCATTTCAAATAGTAACTGAGAAATATTTAATTACAATTCTGAGCCTGTTTGGCTATTAGCAGACAGTCAGAAAGTGCAAATATGATATTGTTTTTGGTTGGACTATCTTTGACTATAGTCCGGTATCCTATATTAGTCAACTCTGGATTTTCTAAAGAAGTGTTTTGCTTTGTTATGTAGTAGCTATTATATCTGCATTTACATGTTCATTATCCATATGCTGCCATTCATCTTCCATACTGTTTCATTGAACACTTTAGTATATATCAAAACTGATAAGAGAGAGAAATTCTTCAGTTAAAATGTTTTTTACTTATTTCCCTTTCCTGCTGGCTTTTTAAAAAAATGCTGACATTCTGTGATAGCAAAATAGATATAACTTTTTTGAAAGAAGTATGAAAAATCAGCTTGGCAGGATTTATCTTTTCCTCCCCCTTCAGATGCTTCAGAATCCATCAGAATTTGCACAATCAGTAAAGTATCTGCTAGAAGCCCAGAAGCAGTCTATTGAGTCTGGTTCAGTTGCAGGAGGAGAGCACCTCTGTTTCATGGGAAGTGGCAGAGAAGAAGAAGACATGTATATGAACATGGTGCTTGCACACTTTTTACAGGTATGTTTATGTAAATGACTGTATCTGAGCAAGCATTTTCTCTTGACCACTGATTTCAGATGGAAAGTGAATGCTGTAAAAAATATATGCCTGGTAGACATTTTCTGCTTATGGATAAATGAAAATATATGGACTATTTCCCTTCTAATGTTGTGTGTACGTGGTGTGTCTCTATATTTATATCTATCTATATGATGTTGCAAATGTGAAATCAATAGGCCTTGGCAATAGCTTCGAAAAGGTGGGTAAAAGATAGTGGTGGTGAGGAATCCAGGATGACTCCTATATTGTGTTCCTGAGGGACTGGGATAATGGTGGTGTCTATAGTAAAAGGGAAAATGTAGGGGTAGGGGATCCTTTAAGGGGAAAAATCATGAGTTTTATGTGGAGCTTTAGGATGTCTTTTGGATAAGCAGTTTGAGATATCTGAAAGGCAATTGTATATATGAAATTGGAGATGAGCAGAGAGTTTGGGATAGGATACATAGATTAAGAATCATCAGCATGGACACAGTACATAATAATGATATTAACAATAACAACTCATGACATCTAGCATTTATGCTTTAAGATTTGCAAAGTGTTTTCCATGCATTATTTGATTTGACCTTTAGAACAACCTGGAAGGTAGGTGCTTTTATTGTCACCATTTTACAGATAATAAAATTGAGACTGAGAGGTTAAGTACCTTGCCCAGAGTTACACAGCTAGTAAATGTTTGAGGCCAAATTGGAACATATATCTCCCCAACTCCCAGCTCAGCGCTCCCTCCACTGTGCTATCTAGTCATTACAATTTGGTGATACAAAGATGGCAGTTACACAGTCCCTACCCTCGAGAAGCTTACATTCTAAGAGAGAAGGAAACAGGATTTAGGCCAAAAAAAGACTTGAAATTGACTGTGATAAAAACAAATGAGAGGGGCAAAGTACTTCAAGAAAAATTCATTGGGTGAGTGGCTGAGTGGATTGAGAGCCAGGCCCAGAGAGATAGGAGGTCCTGGGTTCAAATGTGGCCTCAGACACTTAATTGCTGTGTGACCTTGGGCAAGTCACTTGACCCCCATTGCCTAGCCCTTACCACTCTTCTGCTTTAGAACCCCAAGGCACAGTATTGATTCTCAGATGGAAGGTAAGGGTTTAAAAAAAAGGAAAAATTGATTAGGAAGGGATTGCTTTCTACTGAGGATATCAAGGATGGGATTCTTCATATAAGCACCTTGAGTTGGACCTTGAAGGAAAAACGATCTTAACAAATGAAGATATAAAGAGAATGCATTCCAGATTTGGGGGATGACATTGGTGAATATGTGGATGAAATACAAAAGAAACTAGTGATATAATTTGATAAGATGCAATTTGTATGGATTGGATACTGTGAAATAATCCCTGAAGTGTGTGGTGGAACCAGACTTCATGGTCTCAACATGTAAAAACCAAAATGTTTTTGAATTTTAATATAAAGCTGATAGAGAGGCTCTGGGGATTTTTGAGTAAAGGAATTCATTGAAAAAATTAAATTGTCATTTAAATGCAGGCTATACTGGTGAGAAGAGAGACTGGAAACAGTGAAACAAGTTAGAAGGCTGTCTTACTAGAGTACTAGTGAGAATTGATGAGGACCTGGACTAGCATGGTGCCATTGTTAGTGGCCAACAAAAGGACAGACACAAGATATTTTATAAAAGTAGATTAAATAGGACTTGGCAGCTGTATAGAGGTAGGGATTAAGAGGAAGGGCATACTTTGAGGCTCCAAACTTAAGTAACTGGGAAGATGTGGTTCCAGTGAGAGAAAAAATGAAGTTAGTAGTGAGGATAAATTGTGGAGGGAAGGTGACTTCTAATTTGGATGTGGTAGGATGCATTTGTGCAGTATGTAGTAGGTAGGTAGAAATAAAGAACCAGAGCTCAAAAGAGAAGAAATTTGGATGCATAGATTTTTTAAATTGCCATTTGAGATCATGATAGTATGTGAGACAGCCAAGAGAAAGGACATAGAGATAAGAGAATAGCGTCAAGGGCAGTAGAAAAGAGGAGTGGAAGGAACCTGATAAACCATGAAGAGAACCAGTAGAGAACAGTATTAGGGAGGCCAAGACAGGAAAATCTCAAAACAGAGAGAGGAGAGATGAGTAGTGTCATGCTTCAGAATTGTCAAAAGGGGTGAGAACTGAGAAAAGCAATTAAAATTAGTAGTTGAGATCACTGATAACCTTAAAGAGATCTTTAAGGAGAGTTGTGAGGTAGGAAACTATTTCTAGAGTGTATATATAGGAAAACACACATCTGTGACTTCAACCATAAACAAGTACATCTGGATGAATTCAAATTCTTCAAGGAAACCCTTTTCCATTTGTACTCTGTGGAGGATATCCTCCATGATAGTTGCAAAACTCGTATATGTTTGTCTGTCTGCGTCTGTGTGTTTGTCTCTATTGACACTGTTTATTGCAAGAAATCCAAAGTAACTGCTTGGGCCTCCTTAGTGACTTTTGGGTAGTCGATGACTACCCAAAAGATATTGGACTAACAATATAAAAGTATCACAGGGAAAAACTAAATGGATGAAGAATCCTGTTGAGATTATGTTCAGACAGCATTTTGAAAAGTAGCCCATTGAATTTATTTTATCATGTTGAGTAATCACTGCATAGAGACAATAAGCCTAGTTCAGAATTGAATAAGAGAAAGAGAAAGTAGACTAAATTGCATTTGGGAAATTGCAATACTTTCAGTGATTTCTGACCTTCAAATTCCTCTTTTTAACAATGACATCATTCTATCATTTATTCTGTTTATTGTAGTTCTGGATTGTGGATAAACACAGTTTCCTCCAAATAGTCAGATTTTTTATAGCCCAAAAGGCAGTGGAGAGATGCATGGGGGGAAGGGGAGGGGGGTAGAGCAGAGACAGCTAGACTGCAATATATTATCAATAATCATTTGCATATGAAGGGCAAAAATATATCCAGGAAATATATAATGAAAAAAGGAGGTGGTTAAAGATGTGACCATACATTCTATAATAGAAGAGATACAAATTGTTAATAACAACATAAAAAGATGCAGACTCCTTAATAGTGACAAATGGAATTTAATTCACTTACTAGATAACTTATATTTATTAGAAAGGCAAAGATCCGAAGAAAACAACAAAATTCAATGTTGACAAGGCTATATATTGTAAGGGGTAAATTTAGGGTTTTTTGACTAATATATTATCCTTATGGTCACCAGGGATTAATTTCAAATCCCAATAAAAATATTCAAGTCAGTTTGGGAATTTTATGATGTTTTAATTAATATAGAGGGAAGGAATTAAGAAGAAGAGGGAAAAGGGTATAAGATTTCTCTGACCTAGCCTGAGCTAAGGGGAGTTCAGAGATCTTCTGATCCTCTGAGATGAGGGGCCTCCTAGGAGGATAGCGTTTTAGGAAAGGTAAAGGAAAAAAAAAAGGAATCAGTCTAAACTCAGAGAGCTCAGGGAAGATGCCAAGACACCAAAACACTGCCACGAGCCAAACCGCTAGTCGAAACCAACATCTCCGAGAGAGAGACCCCGAGCTCAACTCCTCCGCCGTCCAAAAAGAGCCACCTCTCCACGAAAAGAGCTCAGAGAGAGGAAGTGACGCAATATATACGTACATATATATATATATATATATATATATATATATATATATATATATATATATATATATATATATATATAAACAAACCGTTTTTTACATCACTTCCTGCATTCTCACATGTACCAATGGTAGCTTATGCTTGATTTAGGACAGCCCAGGGGGTCTGTCAGTTGTTTCTGATTTGTCACTTTCTAGCACATGTCTGTCATAGGCCATCCTTCTCAACACTTAATCCTTAAGTAGAGGTGTAGACATTTCTCTTTGTTAGGATTTTAAAGATTTAATCGGGGTGAAGAAAATCTAAAATTCACAATATCCTGGTATATTTTTATTGGGACTATAGCCTGGTACAAACATTTTAGAAAGCAGTATGTTAATATTTCATAAGAATCACAAAACTGATAATTTCCTTTCAACCTATTGATTCTATTCTGTCTTCAAAAACATAAAAAATATTTATTTTACCCTAGAAAAGAACTATGAAATAACACAATGAAATAAAAAAAGCAACTGTTTGAAATAATGGCAAAACAGAATCAGTGAGATTTTAAGTGTATCTACACTTGATATGGTTAGTTGAAAAAAAAAAGAAAGGAAATAAAGGTTAAAGAGTTGGAACCTAGGGAAGCTTCAAGGCTGCCCCAGAACATGTATTTTCTTTGCTTGTTTGTTCTTTATTAGTTTTTTGCCTTCCTAAAGAGTGGAAGTTTTGTATAAATTTTTACTTCTTGGTTAGTATGTTTATTTGGTTGTTTTTACTGAAGTCATTATGTTTACAATTTTTAAAAAATTCTTAAAAGACCTAGTGGATATTTTCTCACTTGCAAGTGGGTCTTCTGGGGAGAATATGGATGAGGTCATAGAAGAGCTTCTCTAGAGATAGTGAGCACACTATCAGGAGAAAGGAAGTAGCTACATTCCTGAGGTCTCAGATTCAATAAAGTGTAGAAATGATGAGAGGGTAGAATCAGAAAATGATTGAAGCATTATATGGAAGAGATTAGAGGACTGAGTTCTTTAACTTAAAGAAGGTTAGAGTAAGATGCACAGTAACTATATGAGGGCTCCAGGCCATTTTCCTCATATTTATTCTCTTTTCTGTGACCTGTTATCCTGTTTAACAAATGTTCTGGTGTTGTCATACTTTAGCAATTAGAGGGAAATTTGGGGAGATTAAATTATTTTGTATGGTTTGAGTTCATACTGTGCCCTCTTTAAAAGTATTTTTAAAGGTTTTTTAAAAACACGGAAGAATTTCATTTTAGTTGTTTCTGTTCATCATTGTGATTCTGTGGCGTATTTTATATCATAGCTTTGTTTATGTTGAACTATTATTTAACCTTTTAGGAGGTAACTGTTTTTAGTGGAGGAAGCAGGGTAGAAGGGAATGAACCCTCAAGACAGATTTCTGAGCCTTTGTGCTAAAGTTGTGAATTTCAGGAAGAAATTTGGTAGTTTTGTGTATAGCCTTTTGGATGCTTTTTTAAAAGGATGAAACAAAAATATTAGATTATGTTTCCAGAAATATAAGTTGTAACCAACATCATCAACATTTTGAAAACTGGGGAATTTTAAAATCATTGCATATTTATTTCCTATGACAGAAAAACAAAGAATATGTCAGCATTGCCAGTGGAGGATTTATGGGTAAGTTTATAATTTTATTTCTTTACCTCTGGCATTGCTAGGAGGATACCTTGGGGTGACAGCAGAAATAATTTTAGGTGGAAAATTTAATCAATCAATTGAATGTTTATTAAATGCTTACTATTTTTGCCAGATAGTGCTAAGTGTTGAGAATAGAAAGAAGTGAAATAGTTCCTTCTTTCAAGGAGTTTTCATTCCAGTGCAGGAGATTAATATATAGGTATATACAAGACACATACAAAGCAGACATTAGTTTTTGTCATTTATATTTATGAAGAAGATATGGGAGCACAGGGGGAAATAATACACTAAATTTCGTAAACAGCTATAGCTAATTGACCTTATTTGTATTGTAAAGTTCTTGCAGTTACCTATGAGCTATATATATATGTGTTGTCTACAGTTTTATTTTAATCTCAGTCTTGTTCTCTCCTGCCATTAGTAATTTTCTTGGCTAGCTTCCTGTCACCATCAATTGTGTATTTTAGCATTGCAAATTAATTTCATAATTATATTAATGTAGACACAATTATAGAAAGGTAACTGTTACAGAAAAAAGTACTATACTTTCTAAACTAAAAATAATTGTATATGCATATATATGCTTTTGTATTACCTACTAGATCCCCTTACTGGCATATGTATTCATTATTATTAATGGTAATATTTCACATTTTATTGTACATAATATGCCAAATGTCTTTCCCTAAGACTTGATTACATATTTGATAGAGAAAAGAAAGTATAAGCCTCAGAAATCATAGTCTACCTTCTCTGGAGAGGTAGAGTGCCTTTAGCTCTTAATATCTTTGTCATCCCAGAGACAAAGGACAAAATTTTGAAAGAAAAAATTAGTCTTTTTTTTTTTAACCTTAGGGACAAAATCTTGTTCTTGAGATAACTGCTTTTAAAGCCCTTGGCCCTTTTAGATCTTCTGGTATAGTCAAAGAATCCTGAACTCGGAATTGGGAAATCTAAATTCCAGTCTCAGCATTCTCATCATTGTTACCTTGGGTGGTTCAGTTCCCCAGTCTTGGTGGTTCTCAGTCAGATTAGGAGTTTGGCTAAATGATATCTTAAAGTTTTTTGTTCAATTCTAAACTATTCATCTATCAATTCATATCTGATGAGAAACTGTTTAAATAAACTGGATATATTCATATCTCTAAGCTGTTAGCTTGCTTCCTGAGATTCTAAAATAATTGGTTAGAGTTGTTTCAGGATGTATAGCTATCTGATTTTGAGAATTCATGAAACTTTAACATAACATCTAAAAGTTAAATGAGAATTGACATATTACCTTCGTCTTATCAGGAAGAGAGAATGATTATGAAAAATGTTGATCCATAAGCCTTAATTAGTAATAATAACCAATTCCTATGGATGCTAAAGAGAACAGGTAGTAGTCATGGATTCCTTTTCATAATACAATGAAGTTTATTTTCTCTAATTGGCTCAGGATCTTGGTAAGTTGACAGAAAATAGTAGATAAAAAAATCTCTCTATATTAGCATGGCTTATCATTTTCTCTTGCACAGTGTGTTCACTGATAAGCCAGTGACTCATAGCTAGATCAATGTGGTGGTTATGGTAAGTATTTTATAAAGACATTGGTCCTGGATCTAGTAATTATTTTCATCATTAACTTGTATGACTAAATAAAAATGTTCATTAACACTACTCTTTTATATTTTGAACATTTGTATATTGTTCTATAGAATGGAGCTGAGTTTTTGCCAAATTATTTTTCCTACTAATCTTTGCTTTGATTGGAAATGAATATCTTTCTTTTTTTAAATAATTAACTTTGAATGGTGCTAAGTCATTATACGAAAAGCTGACTTGACATTTTCTTTTGCAAAGAAAAGCAGCAAAAGCTGTCCCATGATTTTTTTTTATGTTGGACTATAAAATAATATTGTAGTTGAGATTACCAATGGATAACTTAAAAGAACTGAAAAGGGGAAATGTAAAACTTACCAAAGTTATGTTAAAACCACTCTTATTTCCTGTATGTCTCAAGGATAAGAAGTTAATGGGAAGAAGAGGCTTTCTTTAGATTATGGCCTTTTACTGTGGGCCATACTATTTTACTGTTTCCTGCTGAAGAAGGAACCAATTTTGTATAATATTAGTTATATAATGACTGTCTAAAAAGTTTTGATGTCTCAGTTTTTATTTCTTGTTTTTCCATAAGCACTCCAGCAGCACTTAGCAGACATAAATGTGGATGGACCAGAAAACGGATATGGCCACTGGATTGCTAGCACCTCAGGCTCCAGGAGTAGTATAAATTCCTCTGTTGATGTAAGTATATATACACAGATTGCTTTGCCAAAACTAGAAGAATGTCTAGAAAGGGGGAACAAATATTAACCAATTCATTAAGTCGTTTTCATGGTTGGCTATTTGTTTTTAAACCTGTACCTCCTTAATACTAAGTATCACTTCTAAGACAAAAGAGCAATAAGATTTAAGCAATTTGGATTAAATGACTTGCCCTGGGTCACAGAGCTAGGAAGCATCTGAGGCCAGGTTTGAACCCAAGTCTCCTGGGTGTCTTGTTCACTAAATGACCCACCTGCCCCCACACGTATGTTTTAATAAAAGTCTTATTTAGAACAGATATATTCTTAGTTTGTTTTAGTCATTACCTTTAATTGAAGAAAAGTTTCAGATGTTTGTCTGACTTATATGTCTTACTTTTCCTAAAAATTCCATTAGGCTGAAAACATTATTTTTAATATGATTATATTCTTCTCTAAGACTGAAGATTCTCAGGTTTTAATGCATGATTATCTACCAAAGTAGAACTGTAAACTGTAAACACCAGTGAATTTCTTTGCCACTAGTTCCTTTTTTTTAGGGCTATCTTAGTCTTAGCCCAATTTAGTTTTTAACTATTTCATAAATTAAAGAAACCATTTAGTAAGTGGATGATGCCTCCTGTCAATCAAGGATAACTTTAATGAATTTATTTGTAGTTTAATGATTTGGTTATTGAAGGGCCAATAACCCATTTTATATAAATAACCCATTTTAAATAAATCAATAGATTGGGAAGAAAGGCTGACTCACCTTATTCAAATGCTTTACAGTTTTCTGCTATCAATACTCTGCATCTTTTCAGAGCTGAGTAGCTCTTATCTCTTATCTTCACCTGCTTTTCTAATGCACAGCCCTTTTGAGCATCCTAGCTCCTAATTTGAGAAATACAGATAAAAGACCTAATAGAAGGCCTCTAACCTTTTGCTTTAACAACTATCTAAAAATAAAAGGTTAATGATAGGGCAGAACATACTGTATATATTTACATGTATGTGTGTGTATAATAAAAATTCTTACTGAAGCTACTTCAAAACATTCGCAAATCAGAAAGAACTTGAGTCTGAGGGGATTGTTTTTACTGATAATTTGATGAATTTGGGGGTTTAGCCATTGAAATCAGACATTTTCATTATGTCCATATATTTAATTTTTAAAGAAGAGAAAATAGTTAAATAAGCAAGAACATATGTGATAGAAATATGTAAAAAAAAAAGCATTTGCCATGTTAGTAGTCTCACTTTTTTAAAAATTCTGCAGTTTAGAGAGACTAGAAGTCAAAACTTGAACTATTGTCTTCCACTCTTAAGGAGTTTATGCCTATAACCTATTTTATAGGGAAGATGGGAAGGAAGGAGCAAATTTGGAACTCAAATTTTTTAAAGGTTAAAAATAATCTCTACATGTGATTGGAAAAAATATTTTTAAAAGAAAAAAAGTTTATACCTGCATAACTTCGTCATGAGTTTTGTCTGCTTTTATGTTTTAGGGACAATTAATCCTTAGATCAATTCTTTTCTTACAGGGTGATTCTCCTAATGGTTCAAGTGATGGTCGAGGAATGAAGTCACTGGTTAACAAAATGACTGTTGCTTTAAAGACAAAATCTGTGAATGTCAAAGAAAAAGTTATCAGTTTTATTGAGAATACATCCACTCCAGTAGACAGGTGAGTTTATAGAATTTAAGGTTAAGGTAGGAGCATTGTGCAATAGGAAATGTGCTAGATTTGGAGTTCAGATCTCAGCTCTGCTGTTTACTAAGTTTATGATTTAATTTTAGCACACTTAAATTAACTTTACTAGGCCTCCGTTTACTGATATTTAAAGTGAGGGAGTTGGATTGGATTACCTCTCAAGTTCCTTCCAAAGTTATATCTATGATCTATAACCTGTAATTGGTATGTATATACCTTAGTCAAAAAAGATATTCCAGAAAAGTTGTTTAAATACATTTTTGTTAAATAATCATATTCCATTAAGTTCCACATATTATTTCACGGAATAAATTTTGGCTCAAAGTTCATCCCCATTAGCACCAAGAACAGAAATTAACATGAGATACTCACTGTACAATACAGGAAAGAACTAGAAAATCTTGTATCTTACATTCTTTTAAAACCTGAAAATAGGGTAGATAGCTGGTGTACCATTTATTCATTCAGAAAATAATACCTACTAATACTATATGTGCATATTCACTACATGTAGTGAATATTTTCTCAGTGTCTTATACACAACAGAAGATGCCTGGCCTTTGGGGAAATAAATGTCTTTGCCTACTCTTTATCTAAATCCCCCTCCCCCTTTCCATTTCACCCAAGATTTGTAACCTAGACTATAAAGTTTTTGCCTTGCTTAAAAACAAAACACAGGCCTATTCTTTGCAATTTGTGAGTTTAATTTTTCATAAAACTTTTTTTACAGAATTTAAATAATTATAGATAACTGGAGTGGGAGAAAGTAAAGTCTCTCTCCCAACTTTGTCACTCAACTATTTTCTTCAATTTTTGTTACCTATAAAGTACATTGCTGTTAGAAACTTGTCTTTAAGTGTGCTTAACTAGCTGCTTTATAAATATGAAGTCATATAACTTTGAATCAGAAGGTAAGGTAGAGGATGTTGCTCCTTAAAAAATTTTTTTGGAATAAATTTCTTAAAAATAATACTTCTTTTCTAAAAATACATATATTTAACTAAACAACAAAACTTTTGTCTCTTGCATTTTTTTCTTTTCATTTAAAATTTATTTTATTGATAGCCTGTTTTTGCTTCTCTAGCACTACCTTTTGGACATTTAGTCCAAAAAAACAGATCAGCACATTTTGCATTTCTGAGAATGTATGTGTTAATCTACATCTCTAATCCAGCACCTCTTAGTAAAAAGGTAGAAGGCATATTCCATTATCAGTCTCGTTAAAGCCACTATTGTTTCTTGCTTTGATTATAGTTGTGAGGTTTGTTAGCTTTCTTCATATTGTTGTCATCATGTAAACTGCTCTCCTGTTTATTTTGGTCTGGATTAATGTATATAATTCTTACTGTGTTTCTCTGAATCTCTCTCAGCCATCCTTTCTTCAATGATATTCCCCAAATGATGGGCATGGGTTTTATATGTAAAAATTACTGAAGTGAAAGAAAAAATGAGGATTTGTTTCTAAGCATCCTTTCTCTTGAAAATAGACAATAAATCATTAAGTTTTGCTTTCAATGTCCAGGGATGGTTGAAATCGGTGACATATAACGGAATATTAGAAATTGGGGGTGGGGGGACAGCTGGGTGGCTCAGTGGATTGAGAGCAAGGTCTAGGGACAGGAGGTCCTGAGTTCAAATGTGGCCTCAGACACTTCCCAGCTATGTAATGCTGGATGAGTCATTTAACCCCGATTGCCTAACCCTTACCACTCTTTTACCTTGGAACCAATACACAGTATTGATTATAAGATGGAAGGTATGGGTTTAAAAAGAAAAAAATATGAAAGAAAAAAATTGGCATTTCATAGAAATTTGTACTTTTTCTGCAATAAATGTAAATAGAAGTTAATACTATGGGTTTACTTTTGTTAATAAAAAATAAATTATCCATACATGTGGAGTAATGGATTATATTATGATTATATGATCAGATCTAGCTATTTAAGAAATGGGTCTCATGGTGGTTCTTTTATTCTCAAGGGTCTAGTTATATGACAAAGTTAGTTCACCACAAGTTCTTTGTGTACTCTTAGGTGTAGGAATGTAATTGCTACCTTCTGTGTGTTTGTGTTGGTCAAAACTCTGGTGGTGTGGTTTGTCTTAAATAAATATGTTACCTCCCCTCTTGCTCCTCTCCCCACTCGCCCATCCCCACCCAATCATACTTTCCTGTGCTTAGTACTTGAGAATATAAAAATTTCTTCATAATGATTTCTTCATGTGACGATATGTGTTGGAAAAATTGATCACTTAAAACATATATAGATTTTAATTTTTTTATAATTGTTTTGTTCTGTCCTCTGCCTTAATTTACTATAGAATGTCTTTCAATCTTCCTTGGCCAGACAAAACAAGTACAGAGCGGTAAGCCATGGGTAGAAGAGTCCAACTATAAGCCATGCTTGTCTTTTGGCACGATTCACCCTGTTTGCAAGCATTAGTTACATTGATGTGTCCTGAGATTACAGGTAGCAATTAAAAAAGCTACATTTTTCAGAAGCCTCTTTTCATTTTGCTTTTTATTTGTCTAGTGCTGCTCTTTGGGCTGTATTTTTAGCTTGGTGCTTTCCATTTTTTACTTTATGCATGCTCCTTTGGTTTGATTCAATCTACTTCCTTTTATTCTACCTTTTCTTGAAGAATTAATTTTTCATGAAAATTTTCATTCAAGACTCAATACTCCAGTGTGATTATATATGCCATCAGAGAGAGAGAGATCCCAATCTCTTAAAAGCTTAAAACCTCATACAGTTGAAAGAGACTTTGTCTAACCTTTTACCTAGTTCTAGTAGAGAAAATAAATAGCATGTAGATTTGTTTCTGCCTTTGCCTGATTTTCCCCCCTCCCATTTCCATTATATTATATACTATATATACTTTTCTAGAAATATTAACCTTTATTAAATAATAAAGCTGACCACTTATGTGAATGTAAGCAGAGAATTGGCTTCTTTTCTGGAAACATTCTGTTTGGAAGCTAATCTCCTAATCGCCTTGCTTAAACTTCACATTTAAAGCTGTTCTGGCATAGTGCCAGTACAAGATAATTCTGAGATTCTTACCCAGATCTTTTCCTAGAGAAATCACTTCTTTTTAACTGTATAATTGGTTAGTTTTTTTATTCCTAAAGACATTCTCCCCAAAATATAATCATCTCTATTTTTTTCCTATTATCAAATGATTGTTTTAGTTATTTTATTTAGCTGATCTTCATTCCTTCCAAGTTCTAACCTAATTTATCATCCAAATTATAACCTTTTTTTGTCTGTTATTTTTTTCCAATAGAGAGGCCTAATTAACATATTATTATCATAGAGAAACTATCACAAATCTTAAGAGTTTGAGCAAAATAGAATTTAGATGAAGTGAAAACAGGAGTTATTTTTTTCTATCTTTAGTGAAATTAATGAAAAATTCTTCTGTAAAGATACTGAGTTAAAAATCAGTTTTGGGGGTTGGTTTTTCTGTTTTTTTTTTTCCTTTGGCATGTGTTTTTTAAGGCCTTTCTATGAAATTTCAGTAATTATAACTAGCATTTTTAAGAATCAAAAATTAATAATAGCTGAAATCTTTGAAGTTTACCCAAAGTGTTCTATTTTTTTCTTGGCAAAAACATATTTTGATAGTCCAAATTAACAATTTGCTTTCAGATTGTCACTGTTACTTATGTTTATTTTTTGATTGTCACTCATGTAAATATCCCATTCCTTTTTTTTCTAAATCATAATGGCTTAAAAGAAAATTAGGAGGCAGCTAGGTTGCTCAGTGAATAGAGAGCCAGACCTGGAGGGTAGAGGTTCTAAATTCAAATCTGAACTCAGATTCTTCCTAGCTATGTGACCATGGGCAAGTCATTTAACCCAAATGGTTTAGCCCTTACCACCTTTCTGCTTTGGAGCCAGTACTGGATATTAATGCTGAGAAAGAGAGAGACAGACAGACAGGCACAGAGATAGAGAGAGACAGAGAGAGAGAGATTTAAAAAAAGAAAGAAAGTTTTAAATGCCTTAAAACAGTATGGTATAGTGGAAGTCCTGGTTTGGAATCAAGGACCTTAGTTTAAATCCTATGTCTGTGCTTATTATTCATGTGGCCCAGAGTCATGTGACTATGAGCAAGTCACTTAGTCTTTCAGGCCCACAGTTTCCTAATCTAAAAAATGAGGAGATGGTACTAGATAATCTCTAAGGTCTCTTCTAGCTCTAAGCCTTATGTTCCTACAATTAGATTTTATCCCTGAAGCTATTTTGCTGATTTGTGTTCTACTTTGATAAATTTACTGGGCAATATGGAGGCAGGTTTGTTTTAATTTCTAGATTATTTGATTGCCTTAAATTCCAGCTTTATAACATATATTTTAAACAACCTATTTTGTAGTTCACAGGAAAATTTTAATCTAGTATTCATAGTCTATGGTATGGAATCTGATAATAAACTACAAGCCTCTTTGGAAGGACACTAGTTTAGGTATGCTGAGAAGCGATCGCTTCCTCCACTCCCATGTGTGGAGATTGTATTAAGTCCTCAGGGTGTGGTTGAGAAAGCTGTTACATTAGCCCTGGGAGATGAAGCCAGTGAGTCTAAAACTGTTTCTGTTCTCCTTGGAATGTTATTATAACATAAGCTCAGGTTTGGTGAATATCTGGCCATATTTGGAACAATTCTAAAACTACTTACATGGGGGGGGGGTGTATGTGTATATATAGTATATGATCTAAAATGTCAGTCTCTTTAGAGAAATTAAGGGACTAGAGGAATGGATTTCTATTTAGATCTTCATTTAGGATGCTCATTAGAGAATTTACCCATACCCAATTAAGAAAACTAATTGAAGATCAGAATGATTCAAATTTTTCTATATAAGAACATCTTGCAAAAATAAGATAGTTTGAAATGTAGAGCAAGCATTGACAATAAATGATCTTTCTGGTTTTTATTCTAAAAATGTGATGCAGCTTCCTCATGAATGTGGAGTGATATATTATTGATGATGTGTTTTCACTTTATTTTCATGGTTTACAGAGATATTGATATTAACAGGTATATTCACAAACATACAATTCAGAGGTAACTTACATACACATCTGGGTTGTGTATACAACATTTATTTGTCTTAAAAAAAAAATTATGGGGTTGGAACCTGAGATGTTTTGAGAGAAAACCTTAGTCTTCATAGTTTTTTTATGTCCATTAAAAAAAGTTTAAAGAGAAAATAAAATCAGTTTCCCAAAATCCTCTGACTGTCCTCTTTTAGAAAGAAAAAACGCCCAGTTGGTTTTGTTGTCTTTTGAACCTTTTGTTCCATTGTCTGAATCCTGGGAATTGCATTTAGGAGGAATGTTTAACTCCTTTAAATTTCATTCTTACAGCTTTAAGAACATCTAGTCTAGCAAAGAAATCCTGTACTCCACTTTTACTAACATAGTTGGCTTATCTACTTTCAACATAGCTTTTCTGAAACTATGGGCTCTTCTTGGGTGCATAATATTCGTATTTGCTTGCATGTTAAAATGGTGCTTGGGGGAAATTGCATGATGGTTATCTTAAAACTGTTTTCTTTCTCACATTCCAATAATTATAGACATGTGAGTAGCAGTGACAGAGTGGGCAAGCCCTACCGTGGTGTGAAGCCTGTATTCAGCATTGGGGATGAAGAAGAATATGACACAGGTACAGCCAATTATCTGTAGAATACTCCTTTTTGTTGTGGGATTCTTTAGATGTCATTATCCACATATGATGTGTCAAAATTGTAGCCCTGTACTTTATAATATGTAGGAAAATCTTGCATAATATGTTTATTAATAGGCATAATATGATTCAGAGGTTGGGAACTTTATTTCTTCTAGCCAACAGATTGATAGCAAAAGGTTTTGCCACCATGTGTGCCCAAAGCAGTGGTTACTATAAAGAGCCACAAGGTAGAGGTGCTGCTTTTTACAATTCTTTGTTTCTGTTTCTTTCCTTTTGTAGCTATTCATCAACATCTTAGTTTTACTCTTCTCAGTTTTTTTCAATTCAGTAAACATCAGAGACCTACCCAGTCAGTTAGTAAACATTTATTAAGTACTTCTAAGTGCCAGGCACTGGGAATACAAAAAGAAAAGGCACAAAACTATTCTTTGCATGAAAACATCTGAACTTTGCTCTGAGCAATCTAGTAGGTGTCAAGGAGATAATAAAATTTAGCTAAAATAAATGGACCCACTGTTCATGATAATAAAAGCTCACATTTTTATCATACTATTATGGTTTTTAACAAAATATTTTATTTCCCATTAGTTCATTTGATCCTCAGAATAGCCTATGAGCTATGAACTAAAGATGATATCTCTATTTTACTGATGAGTAAACTGAGGCTCAGAGAGCTTAAGTAACTTTCCCAGGGTTACATAGTTTATAAATGGCAGCATGGAATTGAATCCAGTTTTCTCATAATTCTAAGCTCAGTGCTTTTCCTACTATATCATGTTGCCTATCTATATGAGGCATGATCTCCATTTGTGTAATAATTTTAATTTTTTATAGATGAAATTGATAGTTCCTCAATGTCAGATGATGACCGGAAAGAGGTTGTGAACATTCAAACCTGGATAAATAAGCCAGACATCAAGCATCATTTTCCTTGCAACGAAGTAAAAGAAAATGGACACATGTTTCCTAGGTATTTCTTCAAGAGTTTTTTTTGTTCTGAAATAAAATGAAATTTGTCAATGTTAGTATGATATTATATACTCATAATTATGAGAAGTGGGTTAAAAAATGCCTAAATCCATAACAATTTTATTGTGTAAATCAAAATGCCATAACTTTCATCAACTTTTGCAATATCTGTATCATATTTTTTAAATTGCTCATGGTATTTTATAAATACATCAAAAGTGAATTGGTCTGTGTGACCCTGGGCAAATCAATTAACCCCCATTGCCTAGCCCTTACCATTATTCTGCCTTGGATCCAATACTCTGTATTGATTCTAAGACAGAAGATAAGGGCTTAAAACAATCAGAGGGCTAATTGAGCCAGAGAGTTATTAATCATTGCTCTATAAACACTGATGATTTGGGGACCTAAATAAAAAAATAAACAAAACTGCATTCCTTTCAGTCATGGAAGGAAACTTGGTGTAATTTGTGGTCCTCACTGGCTTTTTTGATATCATGCCAGAGTGTATTAAATGATAGTCTTCCTTTGATACTGCCATAGTGAGATCCTAATTCCCTGAGTCAGAAATAAAGAGTGATATAAAGTATAATCTAGCAGAAAATAATATCTTTACCTATGAACTATGCATGATTAGTTCACCAGTTATCATTTAAAGGTTTCAGAAAATAGACTATATTTTTTTATGTGTACTTGTGGATAAGATACATTTCTATTTTTATCTTTATGAATAAAGAGTTCTGTTTTAGCTGTAGCATAATTAATAGGTTTTATTTTCATAGGTTTGCATGTTATACTGGGTCCAGTTTTTTTATAGCAATAACCAGTAGTAGCTGAACATCAATTTAAAAAATTAAGGAGACAGGAATTACAATGTAGTTTTTGTAATATATATTACCTTATGTGATAATCTGGCTAATGCAGAACTAATCTCACCTAGATTTTACGAGTGTATTAGCAAAAGGGAAGCTTTTTCGCATCTGCTTTGGTATAATTTATGAAAACTGTATTTTTTCTAATACTTGGTTATTTTTTTTTCCTTTTAAGCCATCTTTTGGTTACTGCAACACACATGTACTGCTTAAGGGAAATTGCTTCACGAAAAGGATTGGCTTACATACAGTCTCGGCAAGCACTAAATTCTGTAGTTAAAATCACATCCAAGAAGAAGCACCCTGAGCTAATTACCTTCAAGTATGGAAACAGCAGTACTTCAGGGATAGAAATTTTGGCAATTGAAAGGTAAGAGGACATATGATTATCAAACAAATTATTATTTTAAATTGGTTCAATAAAGTATTTGAATAATCAGTATTTATTTTCCTATCTCCCTGCTTTTCTCTCCTTCTTCAATAACAACTACTGATACAAATATGTTCTAACAAATTAATCCATGATACAGAGTTGTTTGTAGACTTTAGGATTCCATTATATTTCTTATGTGCCAAAGAACTTTATTTGCTCATTAGATACTTAAGGGAGCAATTATAAAAATCAGTGTCTGGAGAGTTGTACATTTTAAAAGGAACAGCAGCTTATTTATTCAATTCTTTCCTATCCTGCTATCCTGATCAATCAAGATTGATCACTGCATTTATGAGTTCTGATGTCTTTTAGTATTACTATCTTACATATGATGTGGCAATTATGGAAATTTTTTTTCTAGGTTCTATTTTGTATTAGTTCCTACGAACTTCTTTTTTTTTTAAACCCTTACCTTTTGTCTTCAAATTGATACTCAGTATCAGTTTCAGGGCAGAAGAGCAGTCAGAGATTGGCAACTTGAATTAAGTGATTTGCCCAGGGTCACCCAGCTAGGGAGTATCTGAGGTTGCATTTGAACCTAGGACCTCTTGTCTCAGAGACCTGAACTCTCTCCACTGGCACAATATTATTCATTACATTGTTATACCACAGTCTGTCCAGCTATTGCCCAATCAGTGGATACTCACTGAATGGATAAAACATGACTTATTTAGTAAAAGTCCTAGTTGTTGGCCAGATCTAGCAGCTAAGTTAAACTAATATAACCGTTTGCTTTAGGATCCAGTTGCCTATAGACTCAGTAAAGAATTAATCATTTAGGAATAGATAAAGTAAGAAATATATCTTTATAAGAATAAGAATAGATATTAGATTAATAGAGATTATATTTTAATTCTCTGTTCTGATAATTGGCTGCCAAGAAGAGACTTCCCTTTTTTTAGCTGCACTAGCAGCCTCAAGCCCCCACAATAAGTCCTAGCCAGTGACTTACAGTCAAGATGGTGGCTTAGAGGCAGCAAAAGTTCAGACCTCTGAAAACCCTTCCTTACCGATCACAAACTGAATGCTCCTAGGGGTCTGAAATTCAAACCTAACAACAGGACAGAGCCGGGGAACCCTCCTCCTGGACTCAGATCAAAAGGTACGCCCCCCCAAAAGCCGGAATCCTAGATCACTCAGGTCTAAGAGGAAGGCA
The DNA here is from genome assembly GCF_027887165.1 of Monodelphis domestica. Taxonomy (NCBI): domain Eukaryota; kingdom Metazoa; phylum Chordata; class Mammalia; order Didelphimorphia; family Didelphidae; genus Monodelphis; species Monodelphis domestica. The sequence continues at coordinate 57,169,802 of NC_077230.1, forward strand.
GAAGGAAGGTCCCAGGACCCCTTCCCCCCCCAACCCAGAGTGCTGAGCCCACGGCAGCAGCGGGAACATCAGGGCCAGCAAAAGGGCCTCAGGGCCGGCTGTTCTGAAGGGCTCACCTTGAAAGCAACCCGAGCCAGTCTCGCGGGTGTCCAACACATGCAGGGAAACAGAGAGAGATGGGGGGCTCCATCTGAGTCTCACCGGAGTTTTTTGCTTCGGGGCACATCCAGTCCAACCCAGCCGAACCTAATCTTATCAGGAGCCCTCAGAGTTCAGGGAGGCCAGGACCCCTACCCCCTCAGAGTGCAGGGTCTTCTGAAAGGACAGAAACCTTGGGGCCTGCAAAGGAGTTGCTCTAAAGGGCGCACCTTGAAAGTAACCTGGGCCAGTCTTGGGGGGGCAGGGAAGCAGCGGAGGATTTTGCTTCGGGGCACATCCAGACCAACCTAGTTGAACCTAATCCCATCAGGAGCCCTCAGAGCTCAGGGAGGCCAGGACCCCTCCCCCCTTAGAGTGCAGGGTCTTCTGAAAGGACAGAAACCTCAGGGCTGGCAAAGGCACTAAGGTACCTTGCGGACCGTGCTGTACCAGGCTCAGAGCGTGGAAGTAAGGCAGCAGAGAAGCAACTGGAGGGAATTGAGAGCAGTAACACCTGAAACGCCAGCAGGCAGGGGAGGGCAGACCCTGGGCTTTCCCGGGAAGACAGTGCAGCTACAGAGAACGGACAATTTGCCTGGGGCAAAAGCCTCGGACCATCAGACAGATACACTAAGAGCCAGTCCTCCTCACTCAGAGATGGCAAACAGTACAGAAGGGCAAAAGCCTCCAAATACCAAGAAAAGCAAGAAGAAGGGGGTGACTTTGGACACATTTTATGGAGCAAAAATGCAAAATACAGAGGATATAGAAGAGGAAACACAAACAAATGCTCCAAAACCTTCCAAAGGAAATGGAAATTCTCCACAAACTCTTGAGGAATTTAAATCTGGAATTATCAAAAAGATAGAAGCCTTCTGGCAGGAAAAATGGGAAACAATGCAAAAGGAACTCAGCAATATGAGAGACCAAAATATGCAAATGCAGAAACAGCTCCAAGCCTCAAAAAACAGGTCAGACCAAACTGAAAAGGAAAACCAGTCTTTAAAGGTCAGAATCAGGCAACTGGAAGACAATAATCTTGCAAATAAGCAAGAATTAATGAAGCAAAATCAAAACACTAAAGAATTAGAAGACAACATAAAATATCTCACTGACAAGGTGACAGACCTGGAAAACAGAGAAAGGAGAGACAACTTGAGAATCATTAGTCTGCCCGAAAAACCAGAGATAAACAGTAATCTTGATATCATAATACATGATATCATCAAAGAAAACTGCCCAGAGATCCTAGAAAAAGGGGACAAAAGATTCATTGAAAGACTTCACAGAACACCCTCTAGACTAAATCCCCAAAAGACAACTCCCAGGAATGTAATTGCCAAATCCCAAAGCTTCCAAGCAAAAGAAAAAATCTTACAAGAAGCCAGAAAAAGACAATTTAAATATAAAGGAACACCAATCAGGGTCACAAAGGACCTAGCAATTTCCACTCTGAACGACCTTAAGGCATGGAACATGATATTCAGAAAAGCAGGAGAGCTGGGTCTTCAACCAAGAATCAGCTATCCATCAAAACTGACTATATACTTCCTGAGGAAAGTATGGGGATTCAACAAAATACAAGATTTCCAAACTTTTGTAAAGAAAAGACCAGAGCTCTGTGGAAAGTTTGATATCCAAACACAGAGCAAGAGAAACATGAAAAGGTAAATATGAAGGAAAGGGAAAAGGAGAAAAATGTTATCTTTTTCTTTTATTCAAACTCTCTTCTATAAGGACTACATTTATATCAATTTATATATATATATTAATATGTGGGGAAAATGTAATGTGTAACCTTCAAAAATTGTATGCATCATTAGAGTAGTAAGAAGAATCACACATAGGGAAAGTTTGGGGGATCAAGAAGTTATGGAGAAAGGAGGTGATAGAAAGAAAAATGGAGGGGGGAATCGTTGATTGTACTAAGATATACTCCAAGAAACAGGAAAAAAAAAACTAAATAGAATAATCTTTCTCACACAAAGATACACATGGGAAGGGGAAGGGAAGAATTCTATAAGATGGAGAGGAAGAGAGTTTTTACTTAAACCTTACTCTCAGTGAAATCAACTCTGAGAGGGAAGAGCATCCAGATCCATTGGGATCTTGAATTTTATCTTATCCAACGGGGTAAGGGAGAAGGGAAAACCAAGGGGGGTAGGAGGAGAGGGAACAAAAAAAGGGAGGAAGGAGAGGGGGGAGGGGGAGGGAACAAAAGGGGAGGGGCTAGAAAGGGAAACATATCAAGGGAGGGGACTAGGGGGACTGATTTAAAGTAAATCACTGGCTTAAAAGGTTATAGCTAAAGAAGAAAGGTCAGAATCAGGGGAGGATATCAAAATACCAGGGAGTCCACAAGTGACAATCATAACTTTGAACGTAAATGGAATGAACTCATCCATAAAACATAGATGAATAGCAGAATGGATTAGAATCCAAAACCCTACCATATGTTGTCTTTAAGAAACACACATGAGGTGGGTAGACACTCACCAGGTCAGAATTAAAGGATGGAGTAAGACCTTCTGGGCCTCAACTGATAGAAAGAAGGCAGGAGTTGCAATCATGATATCTGACAAAGCCAAAGCGAAAATAGACCTGATTAAAAGGGATAGGGAAGGTAAATATATTTTGTTAAAAGGGACTTTAGATAATGAGGAAATATCACTAATCAACATGTATGCACCAAATAGTATATCACCCAAATTTCTAATGGAGAAACTAGGAGAGTTGAAGGAGGAAATAGACAGTAAAACCATATTAGTGGGAGATTTGAACCAACCACTATCAAATTTAGATAAATCAAATAAAAAATAAATAAGAAAAAGGTAATAGAAGTGAATGAAATCTTAGAAAAATTAGAGTTAGTAGACATATGGAGAAAAATAAATAGGGACAAAAAGGAATACACCTTCTCAGCACCACATGGCACATTCACAAAGATGGATGATACACTAGGTCACAGAAACATGGCACACAAATGCAGAAAAGCAGGAATAATAAATGCAACCTTTTCAGATCATAAGGCAATAAAAATAATGATCAGTAAGGGTACATGGAGAGCCAAATTAAAAATCAATTGGAAATTAAATAATATGATACTCCAAAATTGGTTAGTTAGAGAACAAATCATAGAAACAATTTCATAGAAGAAAATGACAATGGTGAGACATTCTTTCAAACCTTATGGGATGCAGCCAAAGCAGTAATCAGAGGAAAATTCATATCCCTGAGTAACAAACTAGTGAGGGCAGAGATCAATGAATAGAAATGCAAATCAAAAAACTTGAAAGCGAACAAATTAAACACCCCCACAAGAAAAACCAAACTAGAGATCCTAAAAATTAAGGGAGAAATTAATAAAATCGAAAGTGATAGAACTATTGAACTAATAAATAAGACTAGAAGCTGGTACTTTGAACAAACAAACAAAATAGACAAAGTACTGGTCAATCTAATTAAAAAAAGGAAAGAAGAAAAGCAAATTAACAGCATCAAAGATGAAAAGGGGGACATCACTTCCAAAGAAGAAGAAATTAAGGTAATCATTAAAAATTACTTTGCCCAATTATATGGCAATAAATATACCAATCTAGGTGATATGGACCAATATATACAGAAATATAAATTGCCTAGACTAACGGAAGAAGAAATAGAATTCATAAATAATTCCATATGAGAAAATGAAATCCAACAGGCCATCAAAGAACTCCCTAAGAAAAAATCCCCAGGGCCTGATGAATTCACAAGTGAATTCTATCAGACATTCAAAGAACAGCTAATCCCAATACTATACAAACTATTAGACATAATAAGCAAAGAGGGAGTTCTACCAAATTCCTTTTATGACACAAACATGGTACTGATTCCAAAGCCAGGCAGGCCAAAAACAGAGAAAGAAAACTATAGACCAATCTCCGTAATGAATATAGATGCAAAAATCTTAAATAGGATACTAGCAAAAAGACTCCAGCAAGTGATCAGAAGGGTCATTCACCATGATCAAGTAGGATTTATACCAGGGATGCAGGGCTGGTTCAATATTAGGAAAACCATCCACATAATTGACCATATCAACATGCAAACCAACAAAAATCACATGATTATCTCAATAGACGCAGAAAAAGCCTGTGATAAAAATACAACACCCATTCCTATTAAAAACACTAGAAAGCATAGGAATAGAAGGGTTGTTCCTAAAAATAATAAACAGTATATATCTAAAACCATCAGCTAATATCATCTGCAATGGGGATAAACTAGATGCATTCCCAATAAGATCAGGAGTGAAACAAAGATGCCCATTATCACCTCTATTATTTGACATTGTATTAGAAACACTAGCAGTAGCAATTAGAGAAGAAAAATAAATTGAAGGGATTAAAATAGGCAAGGAGGAGACCAAGTTATCACTCTTTGCAGATGACATGATGGTCTACTTAAAGAATCCTAGAAGCTCAACCAAAAAGCTAATCAAAATAATCAACAACTTTAGCAAAGTTGCAGGATACAAAACAAACCCACATAAGTCATCAGCATTTCTATATATATCCAACACAGCTCAGCAGCAAGAACTAGAAAGAGAAATCCCATTCAAAATCACCTTAGACAAAATAAAATACCTAGGAATCTATCTCCCGAGACAAACACAGGAATTATATGAACACAACTACAAAACACTCTCCATACAACTAAAACTAGATTTTGAGCAGTTGGAAAAACATTAACTGCTCATGGGTAGGATAAGCCAATATAATAAAAATGACCATACTACCCAAACTTATTTATCTATTTAGTGCCATACCCATTGAACTTCCAAAAAATTTCTTTACTGATTTAGAAAAAACATAACAAAGCTCATTTGGAAGAACAAAGGATCAAGGATATCCAGGGAAATAATGAAAAAAAAAATACAAAGGAAGGGGGGCCTTGCAGTCCCAGATCCCAAACTATATTATAAAGCAGCGGTCATCAAAACAATTTGGTACTGGCTAAGAGACAGAAAGGAAGGTCGGTGGAATAGATTTGGGGCAAGTGACCTCAGCAAGACAGTATATGATAAGCCCAAAGATCCCAGCTTTTGGGACAAAAATCCACTATTCGATAAAAACTGCTGGGAAAATTGGAAGACAGTGTGGGAGAGATTAGGTTTGGATCAACACCTCACACCCTATAAATAAATTCAGAATGGGTGAATGACTTGAACATATAGAAGGAAACTATAAGTAAATTAGGCAAACACAGAATAGTATACATGTCAGTCAGACCTTTGGGATGGGAAAGATTTTAAAACCAAGCAAGACAGAAAGAGTCACAAAATGTAAAATAAGTAATTTTGACTACATCAAATTATAAAGCTGTTGTACAAACAAAACCAATGTAATCAAAATCAGAAGGGAAGCAACAAATTGGGAAACAATCTTCATAAAAACCTCTGACAAAGGTTTAATTAATTACTCAAATTTACAAAGAGCTAAATCAATTGTACAAAAAATCAAGCCATTTTCCAATTGAAAAATGGGCAAGGGACATGAATAGGCAATTTTTAGTTAAAGAAATCAAAACTATTAATAAGCACATGAAAAAGTGTTCTAAATCTCTGATAATCAGAGAGATGCAAATCAAAACAACTCTGAGGTATCACCTCACACCTAGCAAATTGGCTAACTTGACAGCAAAGGAAAGTAATGAATGCTGGAGGGGTTGTGGCAAAGTAGGGACACTAATTCATTGCTGGTGGAGTTGTGAATTGATTCAACCATTCTGGAGGGCAATCTGGAACTATGCCCAAAGGGCGATAAAAGACTGCCCTTTGATCCAGCCATAGCACTGCTGGGTTTGTACCCCAAAGAGATAATAAGGAAAAAGACTTGGACAAGAATATCCATAGCTGTGCTCTTTGTGGTGGCAAAAAATTGGAAAATGAGGGGATGCCCATCAATTGGGGAATGGCTGAACAAATTGTGGTATCTGTTGGTGATGGAAAACTATTGTGCTCAAAGGAATAATAAAGTGGAGGAATTCCATGGAGACTGGAACAACCTCCAGGAAATGATGTAGAGCGAGAGGAGCAGAACCAAGAAAACATTGTACACAGAGACTGATACACTGTGGTATAATCGAACGTAATGGACTTCTCCATTAGTCTCAATGCAATGTCCCTGAACAATCTGCAGGGATCTAGGAGACAAAACACTATCCACAAGCAGAGGACAAACTGTGGGAGTAAAAACACCGAGGAAAAGCAACTGCTTGACTACAGGGGTGGAGGGGACATGACTGAGGAAAGACTCTAAATGAGCAAATACCAACAACATGGAAATGGGTTCGAATCAAGAACACATGTGATACACAATGGAATTGCATGTCAGCTAGGGGAAAGGTGGGGGGGGGGGAGGAAAAAATGATCTTTATCTCCAATGAATAATGTTTGGAAATGACCAAATAAAATAATGTTAAAAAAAAAGTCCTAGCCTATATCAAGCCCCATCATAGTTTCCATATCATGTCCAAATTCTAGTAGTTGGCACTAATGGAAAAATTGAATTTAAGAAGCCCCAGGAAGCAGCCTGGTCAAAGTGTCTTCTTGTCCAAAAAAAATATTTTTCTTAAGACTTTTATTTTCCATGACTTGTAAGTTCTTTTTTACTATAAAATTAAACTCTGCAAATCATCCATTTGATCCTGACCAAACTAGGAGGTCAGACGACTGTTGATCTGTTATAATAGCCAACTCTTAACAAATAATTATGCTTGGAAGTTTGCATTTCCCAGTCTTATCCTTTATAAATTTTTAAAAAATCATTTTAAACACAATCTTCTAGTTGTTTTCCATCATAAAAAATATATGTATATTTTTATACAGATGCCTTTTCTTTTGTCTTTGACTTCCTAAGTATATATTTTCAGAAAAGTGGCTGATAGTAAATGCTTTAAGGTTCTTCCCAGTTGAAGTTCTGTTGAGCATTCAATACAGACTTTTCACATTAGAGCTCACTGGGATTTATTAGAATGTCTCATTGCAGCCAAAACCTATAGTGAAATTGGTACGACAAACTAAATTAGATTAATTCACTAGGATTATCTCAGCAGTATAGTAATGTAATTAAAATGAGACTGCTGCTGAACTGAACACATATTTATTAATGCTTTCTTGGCTCCTTATTTTTCCTTGAAAAGTAATAACCTCTAAGCCATTAGATATATTATGAAGAATATTTTTTGATTAAAGCATTATATTAACATTTAGTTTTTGTTTTTGTAGGTATTTGATTCCAAATGCAGGGGATGCCACCAAAGCCATAAAACAACAAATCATGAAAGTTCTGGATGCCTTGGAAAGCTAATAGCAAAAGACTAGTTATTTTCAAAGAAGATGGAGCAACGAGGAGAGGTGTGAACACACTTTCCTAACTGAATATTAACCTGAGAAACTTTATTTACTCATGGGAGTGCCTGAGTAGCAGGCTTAAGATAGGGTAAATTATTATAATCAATTTCAGGACAGTTTTTAAATTTTTTAATTTCCTTTTGCATTTTTGGTTTTGTACAAGTCATTTATTATCAAGGTCATTTATCAAGTGGCTTTAGAGTAGCTGACCTTGCGCCTTTATGGAGTAAGGATACAAGATGCAGTTCAGTTTTGAGCAACTCATTTTAAGGACTATTCTGCACTTTTCAGGTAACAATTTAGACGTGTGTGTGTGTGTGTGTGTGTGTGTGTGTGTGTGTGTGTGTAATTGCAGTGTCTTCAGTGACCTTGAACACTATTCATAGAAATAGCTTAGGAAACCTAATGTTCATATAATTGGTTTTACCCATGAATATTATCAAAGACTAAAAATATTACTCAGGGTAGTAAACATTTTGCTTACTACTCTTGTTCTTCTTAAAAGGACTGGAATTCAACCAATGCAGTGGATATGGAGATTCCAGCTGATTGAATAATGCAACCCTGCTATGAAGTGTAAAAACATGTTTTCTAAACCACAACATTATTTACCTATGCACAATTGGGGGAAATAATTTGAACACTTATAAATGACTGTTTTTAAAATACTAAATCCAGAATTAATATTTGACAGAATAGTTAAGACTTATTTCTAGTCTTAAATTAATAATAAGGAATGGGTAAAAGCATTATTAGAGGATAAGTGTGTTAAATTTGAAGTTCATATTGAAAGGGATAAAACTGGAGCACTGAACATGAGTCATTGGTCTCCATCAAAATTGATTATATAGTTTTGTATATTTCAAAACCTGTGTGTTTGATTGCACTTTGTTTTACACTCATTTGAGGTTGGGGTGATGAGACTGAATAAAAGCTACTAATCAGAGTGCTACATAGTTGCAATGCCTTATCATCATGTCCTTCCTTCGTAATGCTATTTTCCTTTGGTATACTTTGTTTTTCAAAGTCCAAAAGTTTTGAAAAAAAAATGTCCTTCCTCCTTGGTGCAATGAAACATAAAGTGATCTCTATTTTACTGTTTTCTTAGTTGATCTTTTTGGATCCATTTTGAACACATTTGGTGGGGATCCCTAGAATGTGTTTGGGGCCATGGAATGAATGACTTTCTGGAATCTTTTTTTCCCTCAAAAGGAAAGTAGCAAATCCATAGAGTCTTTCAAGTTATAAAATATAAAACTAATGTGCTTTGAGGGTTGAGAGAAGAATCTAATGATCAACTATTTTAAGTTATTTGAATGGGAATCAAGTGGTTATAAAGCACCTTAATTCAGGAACTAATTTGCTTTACTATCTAGATAAAAACCAACTGAATTGCATTGTTGAAGACATTTGCATGAAATTGCACTTGGGACACAGCTTGGTATTTATGAACCTGCCTTTTGACTGTTGTATTACATTTTCCTTTTCCTGGTCCCCTACAGAACTTTCCCAAAGTCTTTGACTTTTTGCCTAATTCAGCCATGGAATTTTTTCCATAATATTAATGTAAAAATGTTTGTGTTACTGTTTATAAATTACAACTGTAAATAAAACCAGTACAATTTGCTCATAACTTGTTCTTCCAGAAGATATTTCATTTTTTAAAAAGTTTTTGTAGTTGCTATATTATAGATTAATTAAAACTTCTGGTCTTCCTCCAGTGAAATATGAGTTTTTAGGTTATAGAACCTAGAAAATTCACATAAAAAATAGAACTTTTACCAATTTAGTTACAACTATTGACATAAATTCCAGTCCTCCAAACAAAATGTAACTTGTGCAAAGGAGTGTCATTTTAATCCAGAAGCACCCTAAACTTCTCATCCTAAAGGACCTTAATATCTACAATAGGTGTTGTTTGGGTGGTAATCACATCAATGGATAGCATGCTTAAGTTTATTCTGTATATCCTAAAATAATAGATTTAAATGACTTTAAAGGCCATCAAATCTAAACCCCCACATTTTGCAGAAAAGGAAAATAGACCAGGATACTTAAATGGTTTGTACAGTTAGAGAGCTAATAAGCATGTAAGGTGGAATTTGGACCCAGTTCTTCTGACTTTCGGTCCAGTGCCCTAAAGACTATCAGACTGCTATTATAATTCATTGTTACATGTGTTCTTAGACTAATTTCTTTTTTTTTTAACTCCTACCTTCCATCTTGGAATCAATAATGTGTATTGACTCCAAGGCAGAAGAGAGGTAAGGGCTAGGCAATGGGGTCAAGTGACTTGCCCAGGGTCACACAGCTGGGAAGTGTCTGAGGCCAGATTTGAACCTAGGACCTCCCATCTCTAGACCTGGTTCTCAATCCACTGGGCTACCCAGCTACCCCCTCTTAGGCTAATTTCTGAGGCTTAGGCGGGAAGGGTATTTCCAAACCAGGATAAGGAGATAATCTAGTTTGCTTTTAATAATTAAGCAAGAATAGATTATTAGTAGGTTTGGAATATTTGAAAGATACACTTAAAAGCTGAAAGTATCTTTTTAAACTGATCTAGTTTTGATAACTCCCCTCTTCATCAATTCATACAAGTTTTCCTGAGTTTCTTTGAAACTGTGCCTTTGCCATTTCTTACAACACAATTCCTATATGCTATAATTTATACAGTTATTCCAGAGTTTGGGCACCCTTCCTTAGTTTTTAAGTCTTTGCCACTACAAGATAGCTGCTATGATATTTTTGTATATAAAGTCCTCATATATAAATCTACATCTACATATATATCTATAGATAGATGTGTGTATACACACACATATATACAAATAGGGTTTATAGTAGTTGTTCTTTATACATATACATATATACATACACTAATATTAGGGTATGTACACCCTATTTATATATATATATATACACACACTATTCAATACACTAATAATTTGCATAAAAGAATACTTTTACTAGCCATATCACAAATAAAAATATATGTTTTGAGTTGATATCTCCATACCAATAATAATGCTTGCATTGATGAATCCATTTTCTCTTGCCAGATGCCCTATTTAACTAGGCGTATATTTTCCAGGTATTTCCAGAAGTCTAGGCTTAGTAGGACTACAATTTAGCATAACAAATCAAAAATAAACCATTTCAAAGGAATTTTGACTTACTAGCTACAGTTAGTTACTAGCTTAGTTTAACCAACTAAGCAAAAATATCCTAATTTGGCATCATCTGAGAGACAATATGCCAAGTACTTATGTCACTTCGCTCTAATTAGTCCCTGACTTATAACTCTGGAGAGTTCTTTTGAATAAAATTCCATTTGAATTTAATTGAAAGAAATTAAATTATTCATTCAAATTTGCTATTTCTAGAAAAAAATTTGTTATATCAAATGTCATGTTAATACAATTTGTTAGTATTTTCTTAGGTTGGTTTAAAAGATACTATTAAGGAAGAAACTATAAATGATGGACATTTTTATTTGAGTGATTTACCATCACTCATGCTCAGCTTGCTTTAGACTGAATTCTCCCCAAATAATTATCTCCAACATTTACCCCAAGGTCAGTATTTAATAAATGCTTGTTTGATTGTTTTCCCCTTCAGCTCCTTGATAAATGGTGTTATCTTTCTCCTAGACCCTCAAGCTTCAAATATTGACATCAACTCTTGAATACTTTCGTTTACTAAATCTGATTACCAAATCCTATTGATTTATTCCTCCTAATTTTCTCTTCTTCAGTCTCTTTTTGTATTGCAGTACTCTAAGAGTTGTTTTGACTTGATTTCTTGACTTGTTTTTACTAGTTTTTAATCTTACCCACTTCAATCCACCAACACAATATAGAGAGATTAACGAAAATGCTTTAATCCTATTATTCCCTTATTCAAAAGTCTTCCCTTAGCATAATGGTATTTAAGACCCTCTAAAATATAGCCCCAATATGCTTTTTAATTTTTTTTAAACCCTTACCTTTCATCTTGGAATCAATACGTGTATTGGTTCCAAGGCAGAAGAGTGGTAAGGGCTAGGCAATTGGGGTTAAGTGGCTTGCCCGGGGTTACACAGCTGGGAAGTGTCTGAGACCAGATTTGAACCTGGGACCTCCTGTCTCTAGGCCTGGCTCTCAATCCACTGAGCTACCCAGATGCCCCCTCAATATGCTTTTTTAACCTTAATTCTCAGTCTTTCTGTGTAAACTCTGCTTCAGTCAGATCGGCAAAACCAGTTTCCTAGACTTTGTTTAGCTGAACAAGCATTTAAGTGCCTGCCATATGCAATGAATTGTGGGAGATTGCATTCTAGGGGAGGAGGATAGATAGACCCAGGTGTGAGATAGGCATCATCTCCATTTGGGAGTTGGGCAAATTCAAGCAGGAGAATGATTGTAAGTATTAAGTAATTGAGCTAAAACTAGAATCCAGGCCTTCTGACTTCTATTATGGTACATTTTGGGAATTTGGAAAACTTATTTATGTTCATTTTTCATCTGGCTATTTCCCCCATACTTCATTATTTCCAGAAACTCTTCGTTCTGCAAATGAAATACATCTCTTCAGCTCCTTCTGCTCCAGGGGGCTCTCCCTCCCAATGATTAGAAGAGGGTGGAGGATAGACATTGAAGAAGTTTTCCTAGATTCTCCCCCATTTAAGAATCATTTCCTACCTGACTACTTTCGTGGACTTTATGATCCCCAGAAACTTCCCATTCTACAATGTGAAATCAACTCAAAACATATCCTCAGATCATTTCCCATCCCAATTGCATGATTTCATACCTATTTCTGGGTAACCTCCCCATATCCCCTGCCTCAACTTCTTTTTATGTGGAGCAGCTTTCCATGTTAGATTGTGAACTCCTTGTGGGCAGGGACTGCTTCATGCCTTTCTTTGTATTCTTCAGTACTTTGTACCAGGCCTGGCACATAATAGGCTTTTAATAAGTGTTTCTGGACTCAAACTCTGACCCAGGTAAGTAAAATAGGATATAGAGAACGAAGGGATAGAAAAGAGCCTCAGAAAAAAAAATGCTGTAGGACATAGAGATCAAACTCTAGGCTGTTGTCAGAAGGCAGTGAAATTGTCAAATAAGCTACAACCAGATGAAAATGTATTTAGAAAAGATTTATCAAAAAAGTTAAAAGACAATACAGCATAGATGATGTTACTCTGGTATTCATCTATATACACTGGGTGCTAGCCTCTGTTCTAGGAGATTGGGGAAAACCTTACAGAGGAGATAAGGCACTGGATTAAGCTTTAACAAAGATAATGATTCTGAAAGTCCAGGATGAGGAAAGAAAGCCTTCTAAAATAGGTGAAAGACTTTTATTGATTGGAGGAGCTATATCTTATTTGGGGTGTAGCTATTGTAGTTTAGCTGGAACATAAAATTCCTGAAAAGGAAATAATGTGAAATAAGGCAGAAAAGATTAGATGGATCCAGATTGCAGAGGGTCTTAAATAAACTTTGTATTTTGCCCTTGAAACAAGGATTGATTGAGTTGTGGTCTTTTATACTGGAAGAGGTCCAAAATAACATCAATGTTAGCACCTCATGACTGAAGCATAAATTGGATTTAAGTGAGGCAGAATTGCACAAAGTTGTTGGCCTCACTTTCTCTTCCAGAATCATCAAGGCTCAGTGGCAAGACGAAAAATAAGATGACTGGGGATGGCTCAAGATGCAGTAGATGACTATGGCTTCTTCCACAGTGCTCTCTTCCTCTGATTTAATCTGCCCCTTTCACTGGGGGAAGTCTTCACATGCCTAGGATAAATCCTCCCTTCCTGAAATTAGCCCACCTGCTGAAATGGTTTCCTGGGAGGTGGCCACTGCATTCTCCAGTTTTTTGGAACCACCAGTGAGAACTGGGTGACAGATGGACACCAAAGAGCTCTGAAAAAGGCTCAGCCAGAGCCCTCCCACCAGAGGTACTGGTCTTCCCTAAACACCTCATACCTATCTCTCCTTGGGGGACCTTCTAGAAACAATTTACCCCCTGAAGGCTTTTGAGCAGTAAAGGAACCATCGAGTGTTGGAAAGATTGTTTGAAGTTGTATGAAAGGTGGATTGGAGAGATTGCAAGCCAGGAGACCAATTAGGCTAATTCAAATAGTCCAGGGAACTAGGACTTTCTGCAGCAAGAGTTTGGCAAGAGAAATGAGCAAAACTTCCTCTAACCTTTGGAGCCTTCCACCTTCTGCTGTGTGTGTCTCTTGAGAGGACCAGTCAAGTCTCAACATCCATTTGCTCCAATACTACTTCCTCCTTGTGAGTCCTCTCCTTCCTGCTGGGGGCCTCCTGATCTCCAGCCTCAGGTAAGAAGAGGGGAGCTAGACCCTCTGATCACTGCCTCACATCTGCTGTGAATGCTACTGGAGGGAAGGCTTCTTGGTGCAAGCACCTTACACTCTCTGTTGGGCCTGTCCCTGGAGGGAAGAGAAGGAAAGTCAATAGGGACCTGAACTTCCATCTCTTGCTATTCAGTTCTTCCATCTTCTGCTGCTCTGTTTTGTCTACTTTTAGAGGACATAGGAGTTGTGAAACAGGGTTTCCCATAGGACATGTGCCTCCCATTTCATGTTACTCCTATTTCCTGCCTGATCTCCAGTCTCCTTTTAGGTCCTAAGTCTTTTCCTCTTCTACTGTTTCCATCTCCTGATAATCACTAAAATGTAGTTCTCCTAATAACCTAGCTTCTCTGTCTCCCTTTCAGTACTGGCTGCCCCTTCATTCATTATTCTTGGCTCACTGGTTTCATAGTCTTTTCCCAATTGCTGCTTCTAGGTTTTCCTTATACCTCCATCACTCTTCCTTTGAGGTTCATGCAATTCATCTTTACCACCAAACCAGAATGATCTTCAGGTCTCCTTCCTTCCTCAATGAGTTTGGTCCCTGACTTACAATTTTTCTCTCTTCCTCCCCTGCTCTCAGATTAGCAGACTTCAACAGACATAATAATTCTCCATCAAATATTCCAACCATTCAGTTCTTAAACCTGCTCACTTTCCAAGATGATCTCCACTCTCCCTCAGCCATACACATGAAGATGATCAGATCTTTGGTCTTGCCATCACCCTCAAATGCGCCTGACCTCTCTTCCCTTAACCTACCCTCAGTTCTCTCCCAGGTCATCTCTGGATTAGGCACTCTTCTCTTTTCCTCACTCGGTGAATCAGTTCTGCTCTCCATTGTGCTCTTCAGTCCTGCCCCCCTTCTCTCACTGAATTCACCCTTCCAAATCTGTCTTGAATGACTCCCACCATCTGCTGCTTTTGCTCTCACATGCATGCTAATGAACTAGGGTAAAAAAAAATCAACCATTCTTACTGGGTTCACCAAAGATTTATAGTACATTACTTAACTGTACCCCCACTGGCAGTCTTTCTATACCATCCTTTACCATTTACTATCCCATTCTCCATAGTGGCTTTTCTAAACCTTTGCATTTCCTCTCTCTTTCCCACACTCCCTTGCTGACAACCTTGTCTCCTATTTTGCAGAATAGAATCCATTCCCCATGAGCTCCCTCTTCCCCTCTTTCATCTTATATTATTCAGATGCCATCTGCCTCTATCTCTTCCATTTCTCTCACACATTAAGTTTAAGTTTCCTTACCAAGGCAAACCCCTCTACCTGCATAAACAATTCCATCCCATCCTGTCACTGCTAGCAGACATCATTCTCATTTATCTTAAATCTGTTTACTGACTCTTCTATTGCTTACTAATATGGCCCTCTCTTCCATCCTCAAAAAATCCTCACTTGATCCTTCTATCCCTGAAAGCTATTATTCTATATTTCTTCTACCCTTTATGGCTAAACCATAGACACCAGTACTGGCTTAACACTCTAGGCTTGGATTATTCCAATAGCCTGCTGGTAGGCTTGACAACCTCAGGTCTTTCCCCACTTCAATCCATTGCCAAAGTGATTTTTCTAAAGCACAGGTCTGACTATGTCATCCCCTACTGAATAACTCCAGTGGCTTCCTGTTGCCTCCAGAATCAAAGTAATTCATTTAAGTCTTTCCAGTAAGTGCTTTTCATTTCTTACAGCACAATAGTATTCCATTATAATCATATACTATAACTTACTCAGCCATTCCCCAATTGATGAATATCCCCTCACTTTCCAATTCTTTGCCCCCACAAAAAAAAGCTGCTTTAAGTTTTTTTTTTTGTACATAGAGGTTCTCCTTTTTTGTTTTTGTTTATCTTTTTGAAATACAAATCTAATAATATTTCTGGGTCAAAGGGTATGTGTACTGTTTTTCAACCCTTTGATCATAGTTCCAAATTGCTCTCCGAATGAATGAATCCGTTTACAACTTCCCCAACAGTGCATTGGTCTCGATTTTCCCACATCCCTTTCAAGTTTTGTCATTTTCCTTGTATGTCAGAATAGCAAATCTGGTAAGTGTGGGGTTTTATCTCAGAATTGTTTTAATTTGCATTTTCCTAATTAATAGTGATATAAAGCATTTTTTGCATGATTACAGAATACTTTAATTACTTTGAGAACTGCCTGTTCATATTTTTAATCATATATCAATTGGGGAATAGCTTGTATTCTTAATCAAATGTAGATTTAAATGAATATCCAACACTTCAAGAATTAATTATAAAGTTTATTAATTCTTATGTTTTTACTTAACGTAGAAGGAATTAAAAGGAAATAGAAGTAAAAACCAATTATCTAACAAAATTAAGACCATGAGCAAAACTCCTTGCTCTCACCTCATACCACCTCCACCAAATCCTATCTCAAGAAGAGAGGGCAAGAGGCATGGCTACATGAAACTTATATTCTCCCTACATCAGCACTTAATGTGAAAAGGAAAGTGGGGTGCTGGGAATTGCAGTTCTAGGGTTCAAATTGTAATTACACAATCAAATGACATTTCCTACCTGCTTCAAAATCTAGTCCTTTTTCTTTCTCCTTCTTAATGTAGCAATTTTCTGTAGTCCTGGCAGTTGTTTGGGTTAAGTGCATGTTGCTGCAATGGTCCTATAGGCTTGTGGGGCATAAATTACTTTATTGGGCCCTGATTCTAGGACCTGTTATGGACTTATTCTTTTTTAATCAGAATTTTTATATACTATTTAATTTTGAATTTTTTTCTGTCTTTTTTTAAAATGTTTTTTTATTTACTTCCTTTTTACAATTGATTCACATACCTCATAACTCAGCCATGTATCTCAGGGTGATTCGTGTGTTTGTCAACACCATCCTTAGGGAGGATTGTATAATTGTCATAAAATCCTAGGTTTATAAATTTTTTTTCTTATTTGAGAGTAATTTTAGGATAAGAAACTTGCTAACTTCCTGAATCCAGAAAGCGAACTGTTTGGAGAAGGCACCATGAAGATGTCCACAGAAACCTCACACTGCACCAAAAGATCCAGAATGAACTTTGGGATGTAGTGAAATTGAACTGTGTGGGGTTGAACACATTTATTTTGAATGTAAACTCTTATGCTTGTTTCCCGTGAGAATCACAGGGGAGATTGTGTAATTACAATTTGAACCCTAGAACTATAATTCCCAGCTCCCCACTTTCCTTCTCACATTAAGTGCTGACAGGGAGGATATAAGTTTCGTATAGCCACGCCTCGCTCTGTGATCTCTTGGTGGAGTGGGTGTGAGGTGAGAGCCAGGAGAATTTTACTTGCATGGTCTTAATTTTGTTAGACAATTAGGATTTTAATTCCTTCTACTTCAAGTGATTATTAATAAACTTTATAAAAATTAGTACTTGGAGTATTGGACATTAATTTAAATCCTTCACAACTCATTTCTCTTTGTATTTGAGAAATGAGGCCTTTATTAGAGAGACTTGTAAAAAGTTTTGTACCATTATGATTATGGGGTACTACTCACCTTATCTCCCCTATTTAGTTTCTGATGACCACCTTCCCCCAATTTGCCCTCTTCTATCAGTCCCTTTCCTCTTATCCTCTTCCCCTCCTACTGTCCTATAGGGTAAAATAAATTTCCCTAATAGCTTTCTATAGTTTCACTTAATCATTTAACCAAAATTTCTCTTCTATAGTTGCCAATGATATTTTGATTTCCAAATCTAATGTCCTTTTTTCCCCAATCCTCATCCTTCTTGACCTCTTTGCAGCACCTGACACTGTCAGGTACCTTCTCCTTGATGCCTTCTCTAGGTTTCTTTGACACCAGTCTTTCCTGGTTCTCTTAACAGACTGTGCCTTCTCAGTCTTTGTTTCGTCTTTATCCTTGGTGACTCCCACTAAAGGCAGGTTTCCTCCAGGGCTCTGTCCTGACCCTATATTATTTTACTTAGAGATTTTATCAGCTCCCATGGTTTCAATTATTTTCCTTATGTTGATGATGCTCAGATCTACTTATCCATCCTTAACCTTTTTTTCTAACTTCTGGACTTGAATCTCCAATTGCTTATACATTTCAATGGATGATCCATAGACAGTTTAAACTACGTGTCTAAAGCAATTCATTATTTTTCTACCCAAATCCTCCCCTTTCCAAACTTCCCTATCACATTTGACAAAGAATGCTATCCACCTCCAACTGTTGAAGTCAGATGCAAATCAAAGCATATTATGTTCTACATTAGCTTGTGTTTTTATTTTGGGGTTTTGCTTTTATATTTCAATATAGACCTTATAAAAATGACCAATATAGAAGTATGTTTTGTTTGAAAATACCTGTATAATCCAGATCAAATTGCTTACCATCTCTGAGAGGAGGGAAGGGAAAAAGGGAGACAATTTGGATCTTTTAATCTCAGAAAAAGTATTTGAGAATTATTGCATGTAATTGGGAAAATAAAATTTTTGAATAAGAAAATCCACTTCCATAACACCATCCTTCCAGCCCCTCACCCTCACAACGTAGGTATTTCCTTGACTCATTTTCTTTTCCTCCCTCTCCCCAATATGTAATCTGTTGCCAAAGCCTTTTTTTACCTTTTTTACCTTTTTTTAACATTTCTCCCATATGGCCCCCTTCTCACTGCCACTGCCACTACCCTAGTGCAAGCCCTCCTCACCTTGCATCTAGACTATTGCAACAGCCTATTGGTTGGTCTCCTAGCATTGCTCATTGCTTCATCGGGTCAGCTGTTAGTAAAGTGAAAGTCTGACCATGTCATCACCTTTCCCCCATTCAACAAACTGTATTGATTCCTCATCCCCTCCAGGAGCAAATATTTAGTCCTCTGGCCTTCAGAGACCTTCATACATCACCCCTTCCCCTTCCAGTCTTCTCAGGTCTTCCTTGCTCTTCTTTGAACAAGACACTCCATCACCTAAGTCCATTTTCCCCAGGTGTCCCCATACTCAAAATAATTTCCTTTGTCTCTGTTTTCCTCTTTCAAGCCCCAGTTAAAACGTATACAGAAAAGCTTTTAATCGTGTTGATTGATTATCTCATTTATCCCGTATAAAATATGTTTGTACATAGTACAATACATGTATTTGTTTGCATATTGTCTCCTTCATTAGACTAAGTTCCTTGAGAATAGGGACTGTCTTTTACCTTTCTTTGCATCCCAGTATTTTGCAGTCTGGCACTTAGTAGGTGCTTAAAATGTTTATTGATTTTGTATCTTGTAGTACATATTTCTTTACATCTCTCTCCCAACGCCAGTTTTTTTCATGCTATGCCTTCTCCCTAGAATGCCTAGATCATGCTTTTACAAGTTTGCCCGTTGTCTCCCCCATGAGATTTTCAGCTCCTTTGTATATATCCCCTGTGTTTGGCAGTCAAGTTGGTCAACAAACCCTTATTTAAGCACTTAATTCGTGCCAGGCATTGTGCCAAACCTGGAAGTACGAGTAGAGAGAGCCTCTTTGGGGGAGTTATGTTGTAAAGAAAAGGAAACTGGGGGGCCTCAGGGCTTTGTGAAGGAAGTACGGAGTGCAACCTGGAGAGAAATGAGCCATTGGGGCCCGGAGAGGCAGCAGAGACAAGGGATCTTCCAATGCGTACACTTCGGAATAGGAGTGAGGCTTCGGGATGATGAGCGACACGGCAGACGAAGCCTGGAGTGCAGCAGGCTGAGACCAATGAGACGGGACAGCTTGGACTCTCCCTAACGATTGTTGGACTTAACATTTCCTGTTTTAAGCTCTGTTTTAAAGAGCAGTTCAGTCATTACCTTCCTGAGATGCTCTTGGCCCAGCACGGACACCGGCAGAAGTTTGGAGATGGGAGCACTTCAATTCCCTGCACATAAATACCTCCTCACTGCGCTGGGATCTACCACAAACACTGAACGGTCTCTCTCTTCTAGGAGTTTACATTCTCCTAAGGGAAATCCATGAGAGTATTTGGGCCGCGGGGGGTAGGAGGAACTCCGAGCCTGGGGTAAATGCTTATTATTAAGAAAGGAGGGGCAGTCTGGACAATCTAAAGAACCCCACAGCAGGGAGTGAGCAATCAAAGTCTGCGCGGTGTGGGGCTACTTGGAGCTACCCCGCCGGTTCAGTGGCCGTGACTGACCTCGGGAAAGGCGAGACTGCAGTCAGCTCCAGAGGCCACGCCCACACATAAAAAAACCACAGAAGCCACGCCCTTCCCGTCTTCCGTCTCTCCCCTCTCCTTTCCTCCTCTCAACTCTCTCCCCGTCTTTTCTCTTGACTTCCTTCCCTTTTTTCTTCTTTTTTCCATTCCCATTCCCTCCTTTCAATTTCCTCCCCACTTCCCTTTCCTTTTTCTCCATTCTCCTTTCACCTCCCCTCCTTGTCCCGCCCCTCTTCGCCTTGCCCCCCCATTTCCGATCCTCCCAGCTGGGGGCGGGGCCACCTACTCCTGCTTCCTGTACGGGGCTCGTGAGTCGCCTTACGCTTCATCGGCTCCCACCTTCCCTCTGGCTTAGTGGCTTTTTCTCCATGGTCCCTGTTGCGAAGGCGATGGCTCGTAAGTGAGGGCCGGGACTGCTCTGTCTCTGTCTCCCAGGGCGGTTTCCACCTTCCCCCCCCTCCCCCCTCCCCGTCCCTAAAGCGAACTTGACTTTCCAGCAGCGGGGTCTTCCCAGCCAGTCGGGGCTCAGTGCCTGGGGGCTGCTCTCCGAGCCTACCTGGAAACCAAGCAGGGCTGATTCCTGTGCCGGTTTGTCCGGCGACCTCGAGGCCCAGCGTAGGGAGGGGAGCTCAGACTGGGGAGTCCGGGAGACCCGGCTTCAGATCTTGTCCTCGACGCCGATAACTGTAACCTGGGAAAATCGCCTTTCTTCCCGGGGCCTCAGTCTCCTTGTTTGTAAGAAAAGGGGATAGTTGAGCTAAAGAATCTCTAAGGGCCCTTCCGTTCTCCAAGCCAGGATTTCCAAGGATTGAGCCCAAGAGAGAAAGATAGGACGAGTGAATCGAAGCACTGGAAGATGACGTGATTCCCCAGGGAACCGGTGAATTAGATTTAAGTCGAAAAGGAAAATCCGGGCAGTCAGGTCTCCATCCTACTACCCTGGGCCAATTCCTTCAGAGTGGAAAGTCCTGGATTCAAATTTGGCCTCTCTACTTAGCTGTGTGACGCTGGGCAAATCACTTGAACCCCATTACTGAAGAGCCCTTACTGCTCTTCTGTCTTGGGACCAATACTTGATATCAATTCTAAGACAAGGTAGGGATTAAAAAAAAAAAAGTGGAAGGTCCAGGTAGCAAGTCTTTATTTCTGAATAGGATCTTCATCCTGTATGCAGGGGTTCTTAATCTGGGGTCCATGATATTCTTTTAAAAAACATTTAAAATAATGTTTTAAAAACTAAAAAAAAAATTTAAATAAGTATCTCAACATAATTGGTTTTCTTCATAATTCAATGTATTTGCTCTTATGCATTGGAAAACATTCTGAGAAGGGTCCTAGAAGCTTCACCAGATTGCCCATTACACCAAAAAATAAATTTAAAAGAATTAACACATGCAGATGGAAAGATCTTTAGAAGTTATCTAGGCCAACCGCCTTGTGTTACATATAAGGTAAGGCCATTTTGTGGGTTAGGTAACTTGCTGTGTCTGAGTAGTAGAACTGGAACTTTAATAGGCCCCTCCTACTCCAGGTCCAGTGACATTTTCACTGTAATAATTTCATTTGGGGATCTCTGAAAATGTGACTTATGGTGTTGCTGTTACAGTTCAGAACACTCAACAACTCCATGTCTCTAGTGTATAGACTAATTTGTCCCCAGAAGGGCAGAAAAGGATGAAACAATGATTGGGAGATTTTGAGGGTCTGGGGTAAGGAGTGAGGAGGAAAAGGGTACTAAAATTGATTGGATTAAATAAGGATTTAAAATCGACTTTGAAATAAAGTGTATTTCATACCTTCTTGTCTTTGTGTTCTCCAGACCTCTCAATGTGACTTGCACATAGAAGGTTATTTATAAATGTCTAATTGATTAGAAAGCAGTTGTGCAAAAAAAGGGCAACCTAGTCTCTTTCTCTAGTGATTTGCAAAATTTAAATTTCTAAAGTCAGTCCAAATTTTGAAGCTAGCATAGCATTTATGATTATTAAGCTATTCTTAATAATATAAGTTTCTACAGATTGTGACATTTTTATGTTTGAGAGAATGCTGAAAAACTTGTTATTCTAAATATTTTCCTTGACAATATTTGCTTCTTGATAACTTCATGTTATTCTTTATCCTAACTATTTGTTGTTTTTAGATGTTAATCGGTAACATTATTGCCACATGAAGATGAAGCACTTCTGGACTTTGTGTTCTCTAGAAAATAATTAAAGAATCTATCTCATTTTCACACATATACTTAGACCTACCAATGTCCAGTCTCCCAGAAATGCTCTTTGGCAACGGATGTAAATATTGTCCAAACCCTGAAGATGTGGGCAGCTGGGTTTTCTGAGTGGGTACAGTTTGAGGGGAATCGACCAAGCTCATGCTATCATTAACTACCTTACTACATTGTTCTAGGCCAGGTTTTCTATATGTTATCATTTATAGGTCAGGCTGAGGGATACTCTGATAAATGTTTTACAACTGGGCTCATCAGGAAAAAAATGTATATATGTGTATATATATGTATATAACATACTTTAAAAAATTCAATCTGCATTATTAACTCCTTATCTTAACAATCAACAAAACAGTAAATCAAGACCTAATTGGTTAATTTCTGTAGTATAGATGCACACTCTAAGAATTTAATTGTGCAAATTGGTTAGAGCTGACTCCAGCCCACTCCTGGTTGAGCTAGATGGAATTTTCATTCTGTGATTCCTAAAAGCTGAGCTGTTCCTTTAAGATGTAGCTCAAGCTGCATGAGAGCTTTCCTGACCTCCCAACTGCCAGTGCCTTCCATCCCAAACTATCTTGTATTTGACTATTTGTATATATACTAGTGTTTATTCATTTTATATCTATGCTGCATATATTTATAGATATATTTCTATTTCTCCCCCATTAAAATGTAAGCTCCTTTGCAGAGAGCGATTATTTATTTTTTGTTCTTTGTATCTTCAGCACTAGTCAAGAGCCTAGTACATAGTAGGCACTTAATAAATACTTGATTGATTTATTGAAGAGAACTCAAAAATGAGTTCCTAGCCATATTCAAACAGGGCCTTTGCTAAATCTTCTTTCATAAAAGGCATTTTGTTAAGGTTCAGGAAAGAACATCAGGAGATCTAGATGCTTTGTCTTGGCTTTGTTGAGAATTTAATTTTGGGTAGTTTCTTATCTGTAACCTGACTTTAGAGTCAGAGATTTTGACTTCAAGTAATGGTTGTTCTGATTACCACAAGTTTGATTTGAGGCAAGTCACTTAATATCTTTGACTGCAGTTGAGTTTTTCAAAAACTTTTTTTTAACCCTTACCATCCCTCTTAGAATCAACTTGGAATCAATGCTGTGTATTGATTCCCAGGCAGAAGAGTGGAAAGGCCAAGGTATTTGGGGTTGAGTGACTTGCCCAGGTTATTAATTGTGCTAAGTGCTGGGGATATAAAAAGAGGCAATAGTCAGTCCCAGCCTTCCAGGAGCTCACAATGATGAAGAAATACAGTTCTAAAGAGGAGTAACTTTTAGAAACTGAAGTGATCACGAGGCTATACTTCAGAAAAAAAGTCCCATGGTAGGGGATATCATGAAGGAAAAAGACCCCAAACAACCAAAAGCTAGAAGAATGGACTCTTCAGGTATCCACAGAACAGAAATGAACCTTGGTTTGTTAGCCCAAAATTATGTAGTAAAGTCTTTAAATACGATGCTAGGACCCATAATAGGTTACTACTCACCATAAAAGTTATCCCAGCCTTATTTTCTATTTATTTCCTTTTCAATTCAATTCTAAAACTGTTTCCCAAATGGCAAAAAAATGTATCTCTCCCCTTTGCATAATTGGGAAAACAGATGATTAGAGCATCTAGGTTTCCTATTTCTATGGCTGGAGCCCCAAGTGAAAGAAGAGATCATCCTCCATAGGTGGTATCTCTTATATCATGCCTCACATGAAAGTGTTGCTGGCCTCATATGGTATTTCTCTCAAGAATGTTAGATTTTGTGTGATGTGGTAGAAAAAAAAAAAGCTGCATTTGGAATCAGTGGACCCAGGCAAGAATCCTGGCTCTCTTACTAATTATTTACCTAATAATATCACTAATTATGTGAACAAGTCACTTATCACCTCTAAGCCTCAGTTTCCTTCATAAAATGAGAGGTTTGGACTAGTTGGCTTCTTAGATCCTTCTGGTTAGGATAACTATGGTGCTATGGTATATAGGGATGGGATTCCTTAATATCTGTTTTTCTATTCTGTCTAGAAGTTCTATGCCTTACATGTGTGTTAAATGTTCATAGCCAACTTTCTCTAGCGTTCATTTTTCTTTACCTGTGTTCTTAGAATTTCGTTTGGCCCTCATCCAGCTTCGCGTATCTTCTGTCAAGTCAGATAATCTGAGTCGAGCCTGTGACTTTATCAAAGAAGCAGCAAACCAAGGAGCCAAAATTATCTCTCTTCCCGTAAGTATAGAGAGAGCATCTCTTCTGTGAATGACATCCCTGATCAAGTCCTGGTTCTCATCGTGCAGGGGAAGGGTATCATTTCAGGTAGATTAGTTGGGTTCCTGTTCTTCTTGCCCTTCTTGTTCTTATCATTTGGGGTGGATAGCGTCTTCACCAGGATCACACATGTCTGTAAGCAATCCATGTAAAATATTCTCTTCTAAAATCCGAGCAGCTTCCTAGTGACGAAGTCATTTGGCCTTTTCAGTCCTCACCCTCCTTAATCACTGCATCTTTTGGCATTGTTGGGCACCCTTTGACACACATGATTTTTCTTCTTGCTAGCACCCTACTTTCTCAGTGTAATGTTTCCCCAAAAGTTTATCCTCAGGTTTTTTTCTTCACGATCTCTTCTTTGCTAATCACATTCACTTTTGTAGATTTAACTACCATCTTACCACTGCCATTAGCTCCCAAATCTCAGTTTTCAGTCCTAAATTCTCCAAATAAATATCTCCACTTCCATGCAAACCTGAGTTTATTTCCCCACTCTCTAGACGTAGTCCTCCTTGTTTTAGGTTAAACCATTCACCCCGTCTCTCAGGTTTTTCTTTGATGCTTCCTTAGTTCACATTTCTCATAACCAGTCAGTTGCCAAGTGCTGCTAGTTCTGCCTCTGCATCTCAGAACTTCCCTTCTGTCTCTACCACCATTGTAATTCGGGTCCTGCTTGCCACACTTTCTGCTACTACAATAGCCTCCCAACAGGTCTTCCCACTTCGACCCTTCTTCCTATCGATCTATGTCTCATATGGCCAGGACGAGATTTCCTCTACATACATCTGCTTACATACCGCTCCTCTGCTCAGAGAATCTTCCATGGCTTCCTACTCTCTGTGGAGAGTCTTTGCTTTCTGTTATTCAAAGCCCTCGCCTTATCTGTCTTTTGGGGCTCTCTTCCATGCACTCTGTGCTCCATCCAAGCCAGGTGTCTGCTTACCGTCTTCCTCATTCTTTGAATGGCTTCCTTCTGCTCAGTTCATTTCCATAAATTCCAAGTCACACAGCACTGTCTCTAGGAAGTCCCTTTCCCCGTCTCGAGTGGTAATAATGACCTTTCACCCTCAATCCTTAAATTGCCACTTTGATGTGCTTCTCATAAAGTATTTATAATTGTCTGTTTTGGTGCCATGTCTTAGCTGCAGTGACATCTAAATGATTTGGGACAAAGTAAGACAAAAAGTCCAGTGAACAAGCCTTTATTAAGTTCTTACAATGTGTCAGGTCCATGCTGGGCTAAGTGCTAGACAAATAGTACATTTTTTAACTGAGTCAATAAACCTCACCATTTTTTATATTTTTAAGAAAATTTAATGTGTAATATGTCCTTTGGCTGCAATCACCTGTTTTACATGATTTGACACTGAGTTCACAAGATTTTTTTTTTAAACCCTTGCCTTCCATCTTGGAGTCAATACTATGTATTGATTCCAAGGGAGAAGAGTGCTAAGGGCTAGGCAATGGGGGTCAAGTGACTTGCCCAGGGTCACACAGCTGGGAAGTGTCTGAGGCCAGATCTGAACCTTGGACCTCCCGTCTCTAGGACTGGCTCTCAATCCACTGAGCTACCCAGCTGGCTCCTGAGTTCACAAGATTTGATACATAGTTGAACCACACCTTTATCAGTTTGAAGACAGCTCTGTCTACCTATCCTTCCATATAGCCACTCATTCATCCATTTATCTATTTTAATCCTTACAGTCTATCTTAGTATTGTTACTTATGGTATTCGTTCCAAGGCAGAAGAGAAATAAGGGCTAGACAATTGGGCTTAAGTGGCTTGTCCAGGGTCACACCGCAGTGAAGTGTCAGGCCGAATTTGAACCCAGATCCTCCCATCTCCACACTTGGCTACATCTCCTGAGCCACCTAGAGGCCCCTTTCACATTGGATATTAAGAGTACTTTTGACAAACAATCTGTTTTTTTTTTAAAAAACTAGCCTTTATAGCACAAATATTTTCAATAGGGTGTGAACTTTCTGATTTAAAATCTATTGAAAACATTTGTGCTCTAAAGACTAAACGTGGCACCCCTTCTCTCTTCCCTCCTTCCCTCCCTCCCTCCCTCTCCACTTTAATCTCCCTCTCAGAGTTGAGCCAGATTTGTACATATATTTACCTAAGCTTTTTTAAAGTATTTTTATTTAGTATTTATATGGGTGAGATGTGAGGAAGAACCCACAAAAGGGAATTTTTTGCAAGTCATAAGAGCAGTTCTCTTATCTCTAGAAACATGAAGTCACAGAATATTCACTGTGAAAAGAACCTTAAAGATTACCTTGTTTAATTCCTTCATTTTGCATAGCACTGGAAGGAAGCCCAGAGGGGTGGCTTATGGTATAGTTACTTCCTCAAGTTATAAAATTCAGTTTTGGTTCATTATTTTAAGATTCAGGGGACAGCTGGGTGGCTCAGTGGATTAAGAGTCAGCCCTAGAGATGGGAGGTCCTGGGTTCAAATGTGGCCTCAGACACTTCCCAGCTGTGTGACCCTGGGCAAGTCACTTGACCCCCATTGCCTGGCCCTTACCACTCTTCTGCCTTGGAGCCAATACACAGCATTGACTCCAAGATGGAAGGTAAGGGTTAAAAAAAAAGATTCATAATTTAAAGGCTACGAGTCTCAGTCCTTATGCATGGAGCCTATAACCTATTAAGATCCAAAGATTGGATGATCTCAGCCATGCAACTGTATCTCTTTTAGATCTGTATGGTTTGTCTTTGTTGAGAGACTTTATTGAGGTAGTTCCGTCTGCTTCTTGGTTGATCAGCTAGGTAAGGCCTGTCCCATGGGCTTGTTTGTTGTGAATGGGTCAGATCTTCAGTGTCGATGCGGCTGCTGTCCTGAAGGGCTGTGTGGGAGCTGGCGCTTTTCCAGAAGACGCTGCTCCCCTCAAGGGTAAGCAGACCTGGAAGCAATCACTCTGGGGATGGCAGAGGGGCTTTAACATCTTTTTTTTTCTTTCTCCTTCCTCACTTCTAGGAATGCTTTAACTCTCCCTATGGCACAAACTTCTTTCCTGAATATGCAGAGACAATCCCCGGTGAAACCACAGAACAGCTTTCTATGTTAGCCAAGGAATGCCAAGTTTATCTCATTGGAGGTAGCTTTCTGGGGCCGCTTGGCTATATATTTCTATAAGGTTTCATTTGGTGGGGGGTCAAGTTCATGCTCACATGGGTGTTGTCCCACCTGGTTGTGGTTCTTAAGGGGCTTTTTTTTTATCATTCTTTTTTTCTGGTGTAAAAAAAATAATTTGGAGTTTCTTCTCCCTCACCTCCAACAAAAATAATGTTAAAGACAAACTTTTCCACAGCATGGGTTTTCCAATGGACATGTTTCTAAACATTACAAAAACGATTTTCTGAAAATGATTGATGTTTGGCATATTATTAGTAGATCACATCAGAGTATGTCCAATATATCTGTGTTGTGGGGCCCCTAAGGTGAAGGATAAAGTGACTTTCCTCTTGAAGGCCACATAAGTAAGTTAAATGTTAACTTAGGATTGTTTGTTTGTTTGGGGAGGTTTTTTGAAAAAAAAATTAATTCTCTTTAGTATAATAGTAGCCCTCATTTATGTAACATTTTAAGGTTTATGAAACCCTTTCTTCACAACTTCCTTGTGCATGTGAGTTTTATGGTTCTATGTTTGATGTTGTGTATATGTTATATATGTTACATATGATTAGTTCTAGACACATGGATGGGTTGCAATTTTGTATCCCAGATCAATGAGATCACAAATCCATTTGAGTATGGGAAATGAATAGCAGTGTAGATATTCATCTCCATTTTGCAGGTAAGGAAACTGAGCTTTAAGGAGCTCAACAGCTTGCCTGTGTTTACACAGAATGTGGCAGAGTCAAAACTGGTCTAAAAAACCCAATGCTTTTTTCCACTTTTTCACATTTTTATTTGCTCTACTTTTAAAATTAAGAATAGTCAATGTAATTTTTGGTTCAATAAATCCAACAATTTAAAAAAATTATTGGTTATGCCCATTTAAGGGTGAAAGGCAGAAACGAGAAAAGAAATGAAACCTAGTGCTGATAATTATATGGAGGAACAGACACATTCATTCATTCATTCATTCATTACTAATGAAATTCTAATTTTTAGAATCTTTTTGAGAGAGCAATCTGGCAGCAAAACTTAAAAGAATAATCATACCCATTGAATTGAAATGAAGGATGCTACAATGTGTTGGAAAATTTTCATAGCATTATATATGTAACTGAAAAAAACTTAGAAATGACCCAAATCTTCAAAACTAGAGTTAAATAAATTGTGGTGGGGGCAGCTGGGTAGCTCAGTGGATTGATAGCCAGGCCTAGAGATGGGAGGTCCTAGGTTCAAGCAGCTGGGGGGGGGGGGGGGGTCCTGAGGTCAAATTTGAACCCAGGACCCCCTGTCTCTCAGCTTAGTTCTTAATCCACTGAGCAATCTAGCTGCCCTCCACCCATGCCAGATTTTTAAAAAGGTAGAATCAGAAGACTAGACTTCCCACTATCCATATAATAGGATGAGTGAATGAGAATAGACAAATGATTTCTGATAGGAACCTAAAGAGAGGAACTGAAAAATTGTTGTTTTTTGTAGGTTGAAGTTAATTCATTTAAATAAAACTAGTTAAAAAGTAAATTTGGCTAGTAGCATTGATGTTCATCATTGGTTTTTGTTTTTTTTTTTTAATAAAAAATTTCATTTATTTAAAAAAGGGAAACAAACACAATGAATCAGACTTTTAAGGAATCACATCGCCATCGTGTGGCCCTTTGGGATATTACTATTAAAGATTTAAAGCTTTGATTTGTCAAGACTCCAGAGGCCTCAATGAAAATCCTGTCTCTTCATATTTGTCCCACAAACCAGATGAATTCTTTTGAACCCTTACTTTCTATCTAAGTATCTGTTCCAAGGCAGAAGAGCAGTAAGGGCAAGGCAATTGCAGTTAAATGGCTTGCCCAGGGTCACATAGGTATGAAGTACCTGAGGGCAGATTTGAACCCAGGCCTTCCTGACTTTGTGCCTCCCTCTCTATCTACTGAGCACCTAGCTGCCCCAGGACAGATGAAATGAAGTTAGGAGCTAGAATTCCTATCTCCAGTCTAATGCCACAAGTTTACATCTAATTGCTTACAGGTAAAGTTTAACTAAGGATCATGTGGATTCTTTTAAACCTATTTTTGGCACCTGTCCTGATACTGTTTCTCATACCTATGGGAACAGATTTCTGGAAGTGTATGTATGTACTGAGAAATATCACTTTGAAAAGTATCAAATAGTCAATCAAATTGTCTTATTTTTGTCACATCAGAAAATATTGGCAACCTATTAATCATTTTCCACAAGGAATTTAAAGACTGACTTGCTGTATTTAGAAAACTTAGGTGATATATGGATAAGTATATGTTTTTTTCTCTTAATGAAAGGTTCCATTCCCGAAAAGGATGATGAGAAATTTTACAACACCTGTACTGTGTTTGGTCCTGATGGAAGTCTACTGACAAAGCATAGAAAGGTAAAGGATGCAGTTGAAAGTTTCACTCATCCTTGTTGGTTGCTGTTTCTTCTTGTCTCTGTGCCTGGTGCCTTGCACAT
The DNA here is from genome assembly GCF_027887165.1 of Monodelphis domestica. NCBI lineage: Eukaryota > Metazoa > Chordata > Mammalia > Didelphimorphia > Didelphidae > Monodelphis > Monodelphis domestica. The sequence goes on from NC_077230.1 coordinate 57,199,962, forward strand.
AGAAGACACTTAATAAATGGTGATTGAGTTTAGTTTAAGTGCCTGCAGGACCTCAGGTAAAGCAGTTGATCAGTGAAGTGGGATTGGAATTCAGGGAAAAGGTAAGGGCTGGATATACAAATTTTGGGGGAATCTTTGTGGTTGTTACATGAACCTATTGAGATCACTGATGGAAAAAAGCATAAAAAAAAAGAAGAGCTCCTGGAACAGACTTGTGGAATATCCACACCTAAAGAGATGAGAGGATGATTGAGCAGGAGTGGTCAGAGAGGTAGGGGGACCAGGAGAAAGACGTCAGAAGCCAAGGCAAAGAGAGGAAGTCAGCAGAACTGGAAATTGCAGCAGTCATGGACTTAGAGCAAGGAAGAAAGTATTCAGAAATGTGGAACGGTGAGTTGGCTGTAAAGACACACAATCTTTCTGAGGAGTTTGGCAGGGGAAATGTAGTTCAGTTCAAGAAGTGTATTAAGTGCCTGTAATATGTTAGGTTGTAGGGCTACAAGGACAAAAGGGTGATAATCTCTGCCTCCCCAGGTGGTTTCCTTGTTCATGGGGTGAGATGGGGAACAACAACATGATTAAATGTAATTAAATACAAAAAATAAACAAAATAATGGCAAAGTTTAAAGGGAAGTGAGATTAACAATAGTGAAAAAGGAAACATTTCAGGCATCATTTTACTCTAGAGGGAATAAGGAGTCATTACAGTTCCTCCAGCAGGGAATGAAACAACCTTGTGCTTTAGTTTTCTCAGGTTGCCTGCTCTGTGGAGGATGGTTTTAGAAAGGAAGAATTGGAAATGGAGACTACTTAGGAAGCAGGTTTTTTTTTATTAGTCCAGGGAAGAATGAGGGCCTGAATTGGAGTTTTGGCTGAGTAAATTAAGGAAAGGCTGTAGGTGTGAGAGATCTGGTAGTCGATTAAAGGATGAAACACCTATTCTCTGCTGGGGATACAAAAACAAAAACAGAGTGTTCTATAAGCTTGCATTCTAGTGGGAGAAGTTGGAATCCAATATGTGTACAAGCAAATGCAAAGATATACTTGGAAACATCTAAGACAATGAACCATGTATGTGATAGGATGGGCATGGTGGTGGAGTTCAGACGAGCAGAAAAGCTTAAATAATTTAGAAGCATGCCTGCCAGAAAGAGTTGGGATACTTCAAATATAGTTTTTTATTTCATGTGGAAAGAACTGAAATCTTTAGGAAAAGCAATGTATGAGCAGCAAAGCCATGGATCCATTTTGTAGACTGTTCAGTGCTGTACCAAGCAGTTTTTATTCTAGAGACTTTAGAAAGATACTGAAAGTTGTTGGGGAGAGTCATCCGACAACATTTTACATGGATTATTTTGGCAGCTGTGGAGAGGATGTGAATTGTAGAGGAGAGATTGGAAGCAAACAGTCTGAACCAGGTCGGTGGACCTGTGCGTCAAGAGAAAAGAGGGATGCAAGAAATGGGACTGTAGGGGAAGCATGAACCAGACCTCACAATTGACTGGATATTTGGGGTGAAGTGGAGAGAGGAGTTGACTGAATGACAGAATTTGAGAGTGGGAAGGGATCTTATTGGCTGTCTAGTTTGACTCATACAAAAGGAATCTTTCTTATAACATTCCTTAGAAATGGTCATCCATCTGTTGTTTGAAGACCTCCAAGTATGGAGGATGCATCTCCTCTCCAGACATCCGATTCCACTGCTCTGATTACTGGGAAGTTTCACCTAAATTTATTTATTTCTAGTGAGACCAAGTAGAATAAGTCTAATCCCTCCTTCCCATGATATCTCTTCAAATACTTGTAGACAGCTAGCATATTCTTTATGTTTTTCATAGTTAAACATTCCCAGATCCTTTAGCCAGTCCTTGTATGGCATGGACTCCTAGGTGAAAAATCCAAGGGACTAAGACCTTGGTGGGGCTCTGAAAGGAGGACTGAGTTTAGAGGAAGATCAGGAGTTCCACCTTGGTTATGTTGAACTGTATGCACCGGGAGGGCTAGTATTCAGAAAGGACATTAAGGCAGGATGTTATAGATTTGGGACTGATTTGTACATGGATAGTACTTGAGCTCCTCATTGAGGAGAATAAGATCATGAAGAAAGAAGAGAGAGAAAAGCTTCTATTGGACACATATCCTTGAGGGATAGGAATCAGAGGACAACCATGCTGGGGAAGCCAAGGAGCGCTCAACAAGTGAGGAGTTTTGCCAAGAGAGAGCAATGCCATAGAAGTAAAGAGAGTAAAGAATGGAGTCATGAGTGTGTCACAGATCAAAGAGGAAGAGGGTTGAGAGAAAGTCATTTTATTTGGCAGTTAACATGTTTTTGATAAATTCAAGCAAGGCATTCTTAGCTAAGGGTCTTCTTTTATGGTCAGGAGTTGAGAAATGGACAGGATGCAAAAACAGAAATGGAATCAGGAAGCTCATTTTCTACTGAGAAAGGATGGAAGAACAGTACAACATATGCACAAATAAGAATAAAGGATTTAAAATGATGCAAAGTAGTTTCTTCCCCCTGCCCCCAATGCAATTCAGTTTCAAGAGAAAGAGAAGGGGACAGCTGCCAGGCCCAGAGATGAGTACTTCTAGATTCAAATATGGCCTCAGACACATCCTAGCTATATGACCCTGGGCAAGTCACTTAACCCTCATTACCTAGCCCTTGCCACTCGTCTGCCTTGGAAGCAATGCACGGTATAAAGGCAAATAGAGAGCCACTGAAGACTAGGGAATAGAGAAGTGACATGATCAGATCTAAACAAAAAATAGTACATTCCTTCAGCCACTGCATAAGACCTACTGGGAGGGATGTAAACATCCCTGTGGATTTTTCTGCAACTCCAGATAGTTTTGTGTGCAAAATATCAATTTTTGAAGACTTGTGAGCATTCCTTGGTAACCATACTAATTATTTTTGAAATAGATTCACTTGTTCGACGTTGATGTTCCTGGGAAGATTCGATTCCAAGAATCAGAAACATTGAGCGCTGGCGACAGTTTCTCCATTTTTGAAACCCGTACGTACCAGAGTGAAGTATGACCTTCACCTTTGGGTAGCCTCTCTCTAGCCCACTTTGCCAACGAAGAACAGCAATGCCTCCATCCCCTACTCGGTTTTATGGTAGCCCGTGTGGACTTAGTCCTGATGCAGTGTTTCTTAGACATACAACATATTTTCTCAATACCAAACTGGGTTTTTCTCCAAAAGATACTCACTCCTGCTTCAGAGTTGAGCTGTTCTGGTTCAACACCTTCATTTTACAGATGAGGAAATTTGAGACCCAGAGAAAAGCAATTTGCTCAGGGTTTCAGAGCTAGGAAATAGAGGCATCAACGTTTGATGCAGGCCTTCTTCCTCCAATTCCAGGCATGTTTTCCCTAACACCAAAGTAAGTTATTTTATAAAATCTTGTTAGTAGTCTGTGGATGGTAAAGACAGCCTGGGATAGTAGTTAGAGAACCGGTGTGGGAGTCAGGCTATTGATTCTAGTTTCCCACTAATATCCAGGCCCACTCCCTCCAGAAAGGCATAATTGAGGACAGAGAAGGGGAGCAAAATTAAGGTCATTTTGCTATTTGTGCATCATCTCCATTTTATAACAAAAAGGGCAAGGAATTTTAATTTGGAGCTCTAGTATAGTCCTAGTAGCAACCTAGGAATCTGAAGGCTATTTTGTGTCCCTAAACCTAAGTTTTAAATTGAGTCAAGAAGCATTTAAGTTCTTGTGTGCTAAGTACTGTGCTAGACATGGATATTACAAATTTTCAAATGAAACCGTCCCTGTCCTCAGGGGGCTTAAGTTCAATTGGGAGAGATTGAAGCTGTCCAGGATCCTATAGACTAGGGGTTTTGTGTCATGAACCCTTTTGGCAGTCTGGTGAAGCCTATGGGCCTCTTGGGATGATTTTAAATGCATAAAAATAAAATACAGATACTATAAAGGGAAACGATTATTTTGAAATACAGTCATCAGGGAAAAAAATTTTAAACTAGGTCATAATTTCTAGTTTAAAACCTCGCTAGGGCACAATTGGGAATAGGCCTCCTGAAGCTGGACTTCAAGTCCTTTTCTCTCACCAGACCCCCCCCCCCCATTAATAATCACATAATGATAAGAATCAAATTATATATAATAGTAAAAGCATTAATTATCATATAATAAATGAATATTAAGTAATCTATTGTTATGCTTCCCTTTGCTTCATGACACTGACTTTTTGTCTATATCTTTTGTCGGAGAAACAGCTTATTGCAAAGTGGGTGTGGGGATCTGCTATGACATGCGCTTTGCTGAACTTGCACAAGTCTACTCTCAAAGAGGTGAGGACATTTTGCTGTTGCTGATAAAATATCTAATTGGGGCCTTGAGTTTTGGCCTTGGAATTTGCCTAAGCCTCAGTAAGTCCTTGGTCAGTTAACAAGTGCAGTATGGCCTTGTTTTATGCACACTCAACACATGAGAATTCAGGTCTACTTGATTGGCAATTAAAAAAATAAAGGTAGAAAAATAGATGAAGTGAACATTTTTCATTATGCAATGAATGTGTGCCATTTTCCCAAGTGGTGTAAAGTCTTACGGCAACGTGTCCATTCTTGCCCCGAGAAGCGTCCGTGGTAAGTCATTACGTTGTTTTTGACAAACATGATCTCCCCCATCAGTGTTTGTCTGGAGGTCTCACTTGTAACACAGCCTGTGTGCTGTCTAAGCATTAACACTGTTGGTTATAAATAATGGCCCCGGGTGAGAAAAGTCACAAAGTCGGGGTAGCCAGCTCGCTCCGTGGATAGAGCTCTGGACCTGGAGACCAAAGGTCCTGGCTTCAAACGTGGCTTCGGGAGCTGCGTGGCCCTAATGGAACCCCAATTACCTGTCCCTTAGACAGATGGAAAGGGTGACAAAGCGATTATTATCTCATTTGATCCTCCTAGTTACCCTAGGAGAGAGGCGCTGTTAGTGTTTCCATTTTACAGTGGAGGAACGTGGTAGAGGTGAGGAGAGATGGGCAGTGGTAGACGCGGGACCTTCGTGGTCCCCAGTCTGGCATTTCTCACTAGTTGGCATAAATGGCAAAATCTGTGTTATGAATCACTCATAATAGTTCTGTTCTGTACATCAGCTTTGTGCTGCTGTGTCTTAGGAACTGCTTTATATCGTTCTGTATTTACCTTAGCTCTGAATTGTTATCATTATTAATCACCCATAGTGGTCGTCTATTGTATTATGTTCGGCTCTTTGGTGAGGGCATTCCAGAAGGGGAGCGAGACCTCCTCTATGCTAACAAATGATGGCCAGCGGGACAGTGGGGGAAGCCTGGGACATTTGCTCTGAGGGCTCTGCCTGTCCCGGGGAATCGGGAATCCCCCAAACCTGCACGTGCTCCTTTTTCCTTTTTGGTGTCCCTGAATTCACCTGTCACATGTCAGACTCAAAACACACCTCTCCCTGGGATTTGTACCCTCCTCTATGCCCATTTGCCATGCTTTTCTTCCTGGAACATCCCAGAGCAAAGATGTCCCAGGAATGGGAGGTGACCCACCCCCAGACCCTCAGTATCCACTAGCCCTGAGGCTGTTCTGTTGAACTTTTGGCCATTTCACCAGCCGAGGCTATAAGCCATCTTAAAAACAACTTCTTTAAATAAAATCTTTCATCATACCTCTGAACTGAATGAAATTTTGGGGTGAGACCCTGCAGCAAACTTGGGTGTGTTTTCCCACAACAAAACTGAGGGAGACAGAGCTTAGGTAACTTACCCAGGTCACACAGCTGGATTTGAACTCGCTCAGGTCTTCCTTATGCTGTGCCTGGCCACTCAAAAATTGGCAAGTACATAGTGAATGTATTACTTCTTTGTTGAGAGGTTATCATGTGTTCAGCGCCATGAACTTAGAAGACTTGCCAGAAAGAGAAGTAACCGGCATATCTTAGCATCCTTTGTGAATTTGTCAGGGGTCACAGTCTCATGCAGCTCGCAGATAAACGCCCTGCTCACAAGCACTTTATTATCTGATATTCAGATTGAAATCCATCTTTCAGAGATGAGTTTGCTTCAAATTGCAGTTGGCCCCTCTTGCTTCTCTGTGAAGCACTAAAATGCAGGTGATGATTGTAAGCAAAGGGCTTTTGTTTTTGATGGACTGTGTCTAGGCCACTTGTGTGACTAACCTGATGGGTATTTTCCTTCCTCCCTCCCTCCTTCCTTCCTTCCTTCCTTCCTTCCTTCCTTCCTTCCTTCCTCCCTCCCTCCCTCCCTCCCTCCTTCCTTCCTTCCTTCCTCCCTTCCTCCCTCCCTCCCTCCCTCCTTCCCTCCCTCCCTCCCTTCCTTCCTTCCTTCCTTCCTTCCTTCCTTCCTTCCTTCCTTCCTTCCTTCCTTCCTTCCTTCCTTCCTTCCTTCCTTCCTTCCTTCCTTCCTTCCCTCCTTCCCTCCTTCCTTCCTTCCTTCCTTCCTCCCTTCCTCCCTCCCTCCCTCCCTCCTTCCCTCCCTCCCTCCCTTCCTTCCTTCCTTCCTTCCTTCCTTCCTTCCTTCCTTCCTTCCTTCCTTCCTTCCTTCCTTCCTTCCCTCCTTCCTTCTTTCCTTCCTTCCTCCCTCCCTCCCTCCCTCCCTCCCTCCCTCCTTCCCTCCTTCCCTCCTTCCTTCCTTCCTTCCTTCCTTCCTTCCTCCCTCCCTCCCTCCCTCCCTCCCTCCCTCCCTCCTTCCCTCCCTCCCTCCTTCCTTCCTTCCCTCCTTCCCTCCTTCCTTCCCTCCTTCCCTCCTTCCCTCCTTCCTTCCTTCCCTCCTTCCTTCCTTCCTTCCTTCCTTCCTCCCTCACCCTGCCCTCCCCTCCCCTCCCCTAAGTTTATGTCTTGGTACCAATACTGTGTATTGGTTCCAGGGCAGAAGAATGGTAAGGGCTAGGCAGTGGGGGTTAAGTGACTTGCCCATGGCTAAGGAAGTGTTTGAAGCCAGAATTGAAGCGACCTTCCTGACTCTATCCACTCAGCCAGCCAGCTGCCCCTGCTAGGTCTTTGCTTAAGGTATGGGACTATGAGATGTGCCGGGTGAAGAGCGGTGACATGAACTGCTCTTGTCTCAGCTTGGCCCCATCTTTCATACCTGTTTCTTTCAGGTTGCCAGCTGCTGGTGTATCCTGGTGCTTTTAATATGACCACTGGACCAGCACATTGGGAGTTGCTTCAGCGGGGCCGGTAAGAGAGGGATCAGCCTTTTTTCTTAGGGATTTTTACCCCCTGAAAAAACGTTCAGCTTGGTAGACTGCTGATCCACCAGAACCAGGACCTCCAGCCTCAACAGCTAGTGTGGGCGAGGGGGAGGCCTTTCCCTAACCAGGAGAATCCGACTTCCCTGGATAGTGCTTGAAGTGTTTTCATTCACATGTCCTTATTTGGGAATATATTTATGAATATAAATTGATTGGACCTTTGGGTCAGTGCCACCAAAAGAACCCTGCACCTCTAGTCACTTATAGAGATCAGAGTAGGAGAGTCCCTTCGGGAGCCAGGAAAGGAGTCAGCCTTTTTCATTCACCCACGTGGTAGTCCCAAGCTGGAGTTCCTTCCAGGTGAAGTTCGAAGGCGAAAGAGCTGGACACAGGAAGTTCTTGCCACTTTTATACACCCTTCCTTTCATCACTTCCTGGGCCTTCCTTCCACTTTATCAATTGCAGCTATAGCTTTGCTTAGGCCTGTCCAGGGGTCAGTCAGTCCATTTTGATTTGTCACCCACCATAGCACACGTGGGTCACAGACCTTCGGGGCTGAGTGGGGTGTGTATACTTCTGGCTATTAAATCTAAAAGTGGGCAGGGGAGAATTAATCCCATCTTCACGAGGGTCTGTGGAATTGCCAGGCCACTGACTTTGGCTTGCCTCTCACTACGTGAAGGCACTGACAGGAAGTTCAAAGGCCGTATTGGGGTATCATTTCAGTTTGTTGCCTCTGACTGGAAGTTTGTCTAGTCCCTCAGTGTTTGCCTTCTGAAAAACTTCTCTTTTGTTGAGCCAAAAAAGGAGCCAGGTGGCGTTGTCTCTCAGGATCAGACAGGACTATCAATCAGTCAGCAGGTGTTAAATGCCTCACAAAGGGCCGGAGGTTCAGAGGGGCAAAAGACAGCCCCTGCCTTGAGGGAGCTTCTAGTCCAAACATCTGCGACAGGAATTTCACAAAATGCTCCACTTTTTCTTCCTTTCATTTTTTCCTAGTGCTGTTGACAACCAAGTGTTCGTGGCTACCACCTCCCCCGCCCGAGATACAGATGCCCCCTATGTGGCCTGGGGACACAGCACGGTGGTGAGTCCTTGGTAAGTCTCTTTATGCGCCATCCCTCAGGGGCTGAGAGTGTCTCATTCTGTCCCCCTTGTGTACAGAAGGCCCAGCAGGAGGGACATCGGAGGAAGTATCACGGTGCGGGAAGCGTGTTTGGAGTGAGTCATTCATCGCTCCCCGGGTTCCCTTGCTTGAGCCTTCACCACTGTGGGCTTCAGGTTCTGTCTAAAAAGAGGGGTCTGGGGTAGAACACTTGCACTTCTAGAGTCTGCGTCATTCTGTTATCTCTAGTCAGGCCTCATCAGCACGGGTCTGTTAGGAGGTGGTCGGTCAGACGTGACGGCTCCCTTGAGAAAGTCTCCGGGCTCAGCCACCGGAGCTCGCGCCGCCTCCGGGAACAGTCCACTTTGCCTGCAGAAAGGAAAAGCGGGGATCCAGGCCCTTTGGAGCACAAAAGTGGGGGGTGGGGAGGAGAGTCAGGAAGCTGAATGGGTAGTGCTCATCGTGGCCTTCCTCTGCGAGCCTTTCTTCAGAGCTCCTCTAGGCTCATTTCCTCATTGTTACCATGGCCCAAGGGCACACAAGCAGGAAGCTTCAGAGATCTCACTCGACAATCCGTGGGCTTCCCACAGTACCGCACTGCCTCCCATCGGCCTGGTGACAGAATAGTTACGTGGTGGTGCAAAACTGGAGCCACTGGAGTGGATTGAGAGATCTAGAGATGGGAGGTCCTGGGTTCAAATGTGACCCTGGGCTAGAACTTAACCCCCATTAACCCCCATTGCCTAGCCCTTACCACTCCAAGTTCTAAGGTACTCTAAAGCCTTAGAGCAGCATTGCTTCTAAGACTAAAAAGTAAACATGTAAAAAGGAAGTTTATTCCTTTTTAACGGGACCCGGGGGTTCTCTTACCATAGAGAGCCCACAATGACAGGAAGGAGGAACTGGGGAGCCCCCTGCTGGGAAGTTTCTAGAAGTTTTCTTTTCTCTGGCTTAAAGGGATAATATCAATTTACAACTCTACTTTAACTTTTTTAAAACTGCTTATTTTGTCAAAACCTCGATTTTAACCCTTACAAATAAATAAAATAGAATAAAATAACTGAATTGGTTTGGGATGCTTTTGAGGTGTGTTTTGGTTATAATGTAAATTGGGTTTTATGAATCAGGCCACACACATGTGAAAGATTGCGTGGTCAGCTAAATAAGAGGAGAGAAGGCACCAGGGTGGCCTTAGCCAGCCTCCTGGCTTTAGGGCGCCGCAGCGCATCCCCCTCCTGGGGGCTGGAAGGAGCCGCTGAAGGGATTGAGCCAAGGCCTCTCGGCTAGTAAGTGTGAGGCATGGTCAGGTGCCCTCCTTGCTTTCTGCTCCACCAGCCAGTTACCGTCCCCCTTGGCTGCAGAAATTATACGTCCTTATGTGTTCATTTCTCAGGGGAGAAGTCCTGGCCCAAGCCGGCATCGAGGAAACCATCGTTTATGCCAACATAGGTAAGCCTCCTGCTCCGCCATTCGGGTCTCAGGTGACTCATTCAGAAAGAGGCCTGCGGCCGGCAGGTCAGTGGCCCTCCTGGAGCGGCCCGGTACAGACCCTTCTCCACGAATAATACTGCCAGAAAGTTTGTCCCGACGCCCAGCCGAAGCAGCCGAACCCCTGCTCCTGCGGGGCCTCCGTGTCAGAGAGGCCCCGCACTAGTAACCTGTCCTGCGGCCTAGCCCAGACCCCGCGTGCTTTCCTAACACAACTCGCTCTTCTTGCAGACCTGAAGAAGTTGGTTGAAATTCGCCAGCAAATCCCTGTTCTCAGCCAGAAGAGGGGAGACCTCTACGCTGTGGAGTGGAAAAAGCCCTGAGGAGTGCCAGGAGACGGGCTCCTGGGCCTGCGTCTTTGGGCTTTTTTCTGGATCTCTGTAACTTTTCTAGCAGCCAAGCTTAAAGAAACGAATGATAAACCAACCCAGTTTCTGCAGAACATTCTTATGTAAGTAGGCTTAGCCATTGGCTAATGGAAGGAAAAGCGATACAAACCGACAGGCAACGGGCAACAGACAGATCCTGGCGGGGTGCCCGTGGGCACGGGAATGGCATACCAGAAGTGCCTGACATTGCTTTACTTGGTTAACGTGTGGTACTGGGGGGGCCTGGCTGTTAGACCTACTGCGCAGAGACGGGGAAAGGGGCATCGCTAATAAATACACTGGAAAGATAAGGGTGGTTGGGGGGCTTAAATTTCATGTGTTTTTGGAGCAATCAACCTAGATTTATGGTTTCTTCTGTCTTTGTATTTAAGTACATAATAAAAAGGAGAATTATTTAGAAGATGCCTAACAGTAAATGTCCATGCAAAGTCGGGGCCTCTTCCCCACCCCATCTCATCTAATTTCTCTTCCTTTGTGGACACAGTTGTCCTCAGCAACCAGGCCTCACGTGCCAGTCTGCATCTCTTGGCCTTCCTCCTATTTTCCTTCTGCCCCTCACCTCCCACAATATAAGATTTGGCTTTGCCACCCAACTCTTAGACGTCTCCGTTTTAAAGGCCTTTCTTGTCTTGTGTAAAGTGTAATGGCCGTACCACACATTTTAAGAACTCCAAAGTAGCATTGATCCCATGAGCTGTCCTGAATTCAAGGGTTCAAGGGTGGCTGGGTGGCTCAGTGGTCCTAGTTCAAATCTGGCCTCAGACACTTCTCAGCTGTGTGACTCTGGGCAAGTCACTTGACCCCCTTATCAGTCTCCTACCTTGGAAAGTATTGATTCTGAGATGGAAGGGATCACTGGATAAAATCACATAAAGAGGGGCAAAATTCATAGGAAAAGAGGCAGGAGGGCAGGGAGGTACCTGAGCACCTCGGTTCAAATGTGGCCTCAGACACTTCCTAGCTATGTGATCCTGACTTAACCCGCATTGCCTAGCCCACATACACAATTCTAAGACAGAAGGTAAGGATTTCTTTTAAAAAAAAAAAAAGGCAGAAGAGTTCTAGCGGGGCTTCTCTTTCACGAACACTATTTAGTGGTCATATAACGGCCGGCGGGAGTGAGGCGTCTCTGACAGGCCTAAGGAACACAGTTCGCAGTCACACAGGACTTCCAACTTACTCAAAACGATCCTTTAATTCCTGACTTTGGCTTATCCATTCTGGACTAGATCTTCCTCCCCATTCAAGGCAGGCACAGGCCAATGTTCTGTTCCTTCCTTTCCCCAGTTCATGAAAAACACCCCGTGCTTGACCATCTTCCCTTTCTGTGCAGGAGCCCTCTAACCTCTTTAGCCCTTTGCTAAACATTGCAAACACTGCAATGCAAAAAAGCATTGCAGTAGCAGTGCAAAAAGCCACAACACCCCTGAAGGACTTATGTAAAAGAATGATATCCATAGAGAAAGAACCCCCCCCAAACAGGACATATGCATATCTGGGTATGTGGTTTGGGGTCGAGGCTTTTTAGAAGTCACTATAGCAAAAATGAATAACATGTGGCATCAAGTGACATTTGTAGAACCCAGTGGAACTGCTTGTCAGCTCCAGATGGGGGAGTAAATGAATCATGTAAACGTGGGAAAATATTCTTAAGTAACTAAAAAAATAGTTGCTACTAAGTTCAATTTGATCCTGATTTTCTTACTGGGTTTTTTGGTTTGCTTACAATATTTTTTTCTTTTAATTTGAAAATTGACAATGACATTTGGGAATTTCCATTTAGGGGGCTATTTCAAGTGATTCTTCTATTTTCTCATTGCTCTTGTCCTATATTTGGGCAATTTCTTTTTTTTAAATAAAATTCAATTTAGAATATTTTTCCTTGGTTACGAGAAAAATTTTCCTTGTCCCTCCTCTCCTCATCCCCCTCCTGTAGACACAAAATTCCACTGGGTTTTCCATGTGTCCTTGATTTGACCTATTTCCATATTACTGACATATGACTTTCCCAGTCATAGCTCATTCAATATAATGCTTTTCTTCTGCATTTCTATGCCCAGTTCTTTCTCTGGTTCTCATGAATTCCTCTGGATTGTCCTACTGCTAGTAGTCCATTACATTCCATTGTGCCACAAGTGTATCTATCATTCTCTGGGTATAATGTGCTCCTCTCACTCTGCATCACTTCCTGGAGGTCATTCCAGTTCCCATGGAATTCCTCCACTTTATTATTCCTTTGAGCACAATAGTATTCCATCACCAACATATACCACAGCCTTTCCCAAATCCGAGGGCATCCCCTCGGTTTTCAATTTGGGGGGCAATTTCTTTTAAAATATCTTGATATATTCAGACTTTTTTTAGTCAAGTATTTCAGGAAATCCAGTGGTTATTCTCTGATTAGAGTCTTCGATTTGGCCCATTCTAACTTTTAGGGATCTCCCTACTACATTTTTTTTCCAATTTTCACTTCCACAGCTCATTTCCTGTCATTTAAAAAGTTTTCCATCATTCTTTCAAGGAATTGTAATGGTTATTACTAGCTACTTTTTTCTCTCTTCGGGGTTTTATTTAGATTTCTGGCTTAAAGTCCTTTTAAAATGTTTACTCATATTTGCTGCTGAGAATCAGGACATGCTGCACTGGCAGAAAAAATTAGTAACTTCAGTTCATCTGTATGTTAAAACAGATGACTGTGATGGTCTCCTCCAAATCTAAATTCTACAATCTGAATAGTCCTGGTTATATAAACTTCAAGTGTCTGCACAAATGCAAATATTTTTTAAAGATATTGGTGAATTAAAGGCTTTGGATAAAATAGCTGATTGTATACACATTTATTTTACATACATTAACCCCAATAAGAGCTTTGCCATTAAGCTATGTCATTAAGTAGAAAGTTTACAATAAGAATTGCAAATGATCACCAAACACATGCTACATATTCCAAATCACAAATGGTATGTGAATTAAGGTTTTACTCCATAACCTGCTCAGCTAGAATAAAAAAAGTCGGGAGAGTTACACTAATCTAGTGGTGATGAGTAGATCTGTTTAATAATTATAGAAAACAATCTGGACATTGTTTGAAAAGTGATAAAATTATATTACTTGCACTTCACCTGAGGTTGAAAAAATTCAATATTCACCAAAATGTAGGAATTTTTAAAATTGAGTGGAAAACAAGGAACTGGAAGCAGTGGTACTCCAGGAGACCGGTGTATGACTAATGCAATATTTTTTTTGCAATGAATGAAGAACATGGGAAGAACATGAAATGTGTATGAATGGAAGCAGAAATAGGACAACTCAGAATAAATGATCAAAAGGAAGCTGAGTCCTGAGCAATTTAAAAACCAAAAATGGTCTTAAGAACAATGATGAAGCATACCATCTTTCTTCTGCAGAGGTAGGAATACATGTGACTTAATTTTTGAGTCACACTAGTATGGTGCTTAACCAACATCAGATATGCCAAGGAACCATGACAACATCAAAGTGCTGTCAGAAAGCCTTTGCCTACCTACCCTGAAGCCACGGGTATCCACACCCATTCCCCACTAACCAAGATGGTGGCTCTACTCTACCCAGCTCTATTGCTGGATGATCTTTTCCTGTAGCTAAAGGTAATTTTTAATTAAGGCCATGTTGAGTGTTCATGCAAATTCCAAAAACATTCTGAGCATTCTGAATAACTTATCTTTTCCATACAAAAAATGCTGACCAATTGGCGGGTGACCTACTACTCTTTTGTGAGGCCTGTCAAATACCGGGCACCCAGTCTATCACCTCTCAACTTTACATTAACAAACACTTGGGCCACCTGGAAAGCATCTGTTGGGGCTTTGAGGTAGGAAAAACTGGGGAACGGGTGCATGTCTGTGGGCACGCATGTGCATGCTCAGTGGATTAAAAGCCAGGTCTAGACTCCAGTGGCCTCAGACACTTCCTAGATGTGTGATCCTAGGCTAGTCACTTAACCCCCCTTGCCTAGCCTTTCCCACTCGTGTGCCTTAGAACGATACAGTATTAATTTGTTAAAGGTTTAGAAAATGAAAAGAAATTCCATACATTTCCAAAGGACATTAATGATAAAAGCCTCCAGCATTTTGTAGCTATATTTAAGTAGCAAAGAACTAGAAACAATTAAGGTGGGGGGAGGGGGAATTTGGTGAAAGAAGTGGAATGGTAAGAAATGAATACAGAGGGGCAGCTTGTGCTCTGGCACAAGGCCTGGAGACAGGAGATCCTGGGTTCAAATATGCCCTGACTCTTCATAGCCATGTGACCCAAGACAAGTCACTTAACCCCTCCCACTTAGCCTTTTTCACACTGTCTTAGAAAACGAAGGATCTAGATTTTTTTGAATACAAAAAATAAGGCAAAGTGGAGTCATTGAATCAGGAAAACAAACATTGTTGAATGCTGTTAAAATATAAGCAAGTTTAAGTCAAAACTTCTATGCAAGGGGGTGGGGAAAGTATGGAACTGCATACTAACAACCTTTTTTGGTTTGTTATTGTTGAATTTCTCATTCTTGGAGGGAGAAGGAATAGCATTAAAATAGGTTATTGATAGAGGATTTTTTTAAAGTAGAGGTGGGATTGGTAAAGGAAAGGTAGGGAAGGTAATCTTAATGTGACTTGGCAGCCTCAGCCCAGTACTAGAGCACAAGTAATACTAGATAGAGTTGGTCGTAACAAACCAGTTGTCAGGGCTTCAAGTCCTGGCCCATGACCACTATCCTTACTCCGATGTTCAAATAATGAATCCTAAAGTCGTCATTTATTTTTGTTTGCCCAAAAAGAAAGCATCAATGGTTGCTAGTTTGTGCCCCTCCCCACAATGTCTGTTGCCATGGTTTTCTACTATTCTTTTTGGGTCCAAGAGCTTAAAAGTGCCAAAAGTCGTAGTTTGCAAACCCTGCTTTCAGAAAATTCCATTTCGATCTTGTTTTATCCATATATGTCTTTGTTCTAACCCCTCTGGTATTTTATAAGCAGGTAATTACATCCATTACCTTGAAGCAGTAGGTTACTGGGTGTTTGGTGACCACCACCTACTGTTCTAGCTTTAAAAAATAAAGTTAAGAAAAACTTGAATGTAATATTTATTTGGTGAATTTACATGTGAGTTCATTTACAAAAGAAAAATTACAGACAAATGTAGCTTTCAGTGCAGTTTCAAATATTTTAAGAACAAGCAACAGTCCGTGAGGATTTGGAATGATAATATTGAACGGCACATGCGTCATTTTCCTTTGTGTGGTTTCTTTCTACCCCTCCCCAGGGGGGAGGGAAGGGAGAAGGGTAGAAGAAAATGTCAGTGTCAATGAAAAGTAAGGCCATGCGAATAAAAACTCTTTCAGAGAATAAGTGGAATTTTAAGTTGGGGCTAAATAACCCTCTTGAAGTCAGCAGTGGTTGTCCTAGAAGTGCATAATTTAAAGACCAAAAATGGAGAGAGCCCTTAGATCTGCTATGTCACTATCCTGGCTGTCAAACATGGTTCACTTTGTGCTTGCTATCTTACGCCCATGGCCTCTTCTAGATCTCCTAAGCCAGGAGGTATGCCAACTGTGAAAGCAGGACCATAAAGTGTATTTGGTTTCAGAAGTATAAGCACCCAGTGAATGCTGGCCCTTTGGATAAGAAAGTCCCCTCACCCAAGACCCTGCACAGGAAAAAGATTTTAGTTTTCCAGAAGGGATGGCACAGAGCCCTACTGCATCATGGCATGTGTTCTCTAAGGTGCAATGAATCACTGTTAAAAAAAAGAGAGAGAGAGAAACCCAAGCAATGAAATTTGCTAGCAAATTTGCATTAAAACCAAAAAGGACAGTTTGAATAAAAATGACAACCAGGAATACACAATGAATTGAAGTATGGGTTGCAGGTTGAGTGAGGATAAAAATGTAAACAGATGTTCAGGTTTCCAAAATTATAAACAAATTCCTAAATATTGGCACTCAGGAGCTCACAAAGGGCTCATTGAATTAAAAACTAAAGGCATCCTACATACTCACACATACATTTACATAAAAATTAGAGCCTCAGAAAAGGTACTTTTTCTAACTGTTGCTATAACTTGGTGAAACACTCAAACACTTGCCATTTGAGGAAATACTAATGTTCTTGGCAATAAGTCCTTAATATATGCACATGCCTTTACCAAATTTCCTTTACTAACTATTTGAAATCAAGTATTTCCATGTATCACACACATTCCATTTTTATTTAGGTTATATACATAAACAAGCATTTGAATTTCCTTTAAAAGTGTACACCATTAAATCTAGCAGTACCGAGTTCAGAAAATAGTCTTAGGCCTTTAAAAACCACTTCACTTTACCCCTTGAGTGGACTACTCCCCCCATAATAGCAATACTAGTAAAGTCATCTAACTTTTCCATTCTATAAGTCCTTCAAAACACATGTTTTGCTTCTGCATAATTTACTACAGGGAGTTCATGTTTGCTTTAGATTTGGAACAATTTATACTTCTTTATCACATTGCTGTGGGAAATGATCAAATTGATCGCTAGCTGCCACCAGGATCTTTCCTCGGGTTATGCAGAAGGCAAAGGGACTATGCCTCTGATCACATTTAAGGTTCTCTCTCAATTTAGCTTTTAAAAAATGAAAAAACAAGAAACAAAAAACCATATTTTTTTCCTTTGAAAAACTAATAATCAACCCATAGGGATTAAATGCATATAAATTTTATAGCAGCACTCGCTATATTATTTTTAAAACCAACATGCTGTAAAATGTTTATATAAAAACAAAATCATTCAAAACATAATCACTCCTCTCTTCCCCCTCCCACCCCCCATGAACAAATCTGAGTTTTTATTTGCATGGCCAAAATATCCTTTGTTCCCTTTGCAACTGTTTTTGATTTCCCTTTCTGTTGCATGAGGGAATAAGCTTCAACACTGTGAAATTCCTTGAACAGCCACTCCCACAACACCTAAACATTAAACAGATGTAACGAATGACAAACACCACAAAACGGAAAAAAGTTCCACCATTCACCACGGTCTGTGATCACGTCTGTAGGGCTCGGTTGAAGTGGGGGCAAAGGGCTAAAAAGAGGGTCATTTTTCCCTTCCCAGCTGTTTTACAAGGTCGGCGGTTTTAATCCATATTTCTTTGCAACTTCTGTCTGAGCATAGGCAGCATCGCAAAGTGAATAGAGGTGTGCCATCTCCATTTCAGATTTGGCTAGGTTAATTGCCTTGTTGAACATATCGATGGCTTTATCCATGTTTCCTCTGAAAGGACAAAAATTAAAGTCAAAACAATACCAGGCCTATTAACTGTAAAAAGGGAAAGGATAATAATGTAAGCAAAACAATACTGTTTGCCTGACTACAAATTTAAACCAACTTGGTTTATATGCTTCTTAAATGAATCCCTACTAGTGAAATATGGGGCTTCTGAGCAATGTTTGGAATGAATGCATTTTGTCTGAGACAAACTCTCAGGTTTTAAAACTAAACCTGCCATAAACTATAAGTCATGTTTTAAATAAGTAACACTAGAGGCTATTTTAAGTAACATAGGAGGCTATTTTATTAGCAAAAGAAACATCAGAAAAATCATAAAATTAGATAAATGGCATTCATAACTGAAGTCTGAAGAAAAAAACTGCTAAAAAGCTACTTTTACTTTGTAGTACTTGCGCTTGTTTATATGACACAGGAATTCTTAGCTAGAGTGCTAGTGCAGCAATGCTTCTCGGGAGAACATTTTTGTAAATAGAATATAATAGTGTAAAAACTGTTTCATTAAAATACAAAAGCCATACCAAAACATCTTAACTACTTTATGCCTAATTATCTAAAGTCAATAGCAATTCATATTGCCAATTCAAGGTTGATTATCTGAGCAGAACTTGCATCCCTCTCTACAAACCCAGTGTTCAATCAAATCTGCCACCATTCTGTATGTGACCTAAGAACAGAGCAATTTAGCAGGCCTGGCCAGACCTAAGGACAATTATACTTTTGTAGGCTGAAATTCTTATTTCTGTGTTAGCAAAGGAATTTCCTCTTAAAAGAATGTCAGACCTGAAAATTTTAGTTGCCAAAACATTGACTGTGTAGGCACTATATTGAGAACTGGAGAACTTTTTCTGCTGACCACCAATGGCCAGTCCACTCACTATGGGCTTTGGAATCTGTTTGGAAAACGATTTTTATATTACCCCAAAATTTTGCATATCCCAATTTAAGTAGAGCATTCGTTTTAAAACATTCGTTTTTAAAAATTCGTTTTAAAAAAATAATAATATACTTCAGTAGTGTTAGACTCATGAAACTAGCTGAATGTATCCAGAACTCATAAAGGTAAAATAGGAAATTGGAAATTTTCAAGCTTAGGTAATCTGTATGATAAAAATCCCAGGATATAGAGAAGGATAGAAACTGGATGAATATGTATCTAGTATGTTATAGCTGGATGCACGTTTGACTAAATGATCACTTTAGTCCCTTTCCAACTCAAAACTGTATGATTTTGAAGATGGCTAAAATTCTAGTAGAAGCTAACAACTATTTTATCAACTAGTTGTTGAGCAGGTTTTTTTGCCCACCAATACTGTGAGGAGGGATAAAAATTTTAAGAACCCCCTTTAGAAATCAGTTCAACAGGGGGCAGCTGGGTAGCTCAGTGGATTGAGAACCAGGCCTAGAGACAGGAGGTCCTAGGTTCAAATCTAGCCTCAGACACTTCCTGGCTGTGTGACCCTGGGCAAGTCACTTGACCCCCATTGCCTAACCCTTATCACTCTTCTGCCTTGGAGCCAATACACAGTATTGACTCCAAGAAGGAAGGTAAGGGTAAAAAAAAAAAGAAATCAGTTCAACAATATAATTTTTACCTCTGCACTTCAATGGTTCCCATAGTTTCATATGCAAAATCACATTTATTGTCAATTTCAATGGCCTTGCTAATAAGCTCCAAGCCTTTGTCTAGATCTTGCTTCCACTGAAGCTGAAGTAAGCTGAAAAAGGGGGGAAAGTTTCAAAATTAATTGAGGCATTTCCTAAATTACACATCCATGGGGAAGGGGTAAATGAAGGTAGAAAGTTTTTAGTCTTTACTAAAGAAAAGATGGGATCTAGTTGGAAGTGATAGAAAATGGTTTATACAAATTAATGACAAATTTTATTTTAGAGATTAAATATAAAAGGAATCATCAGGAAAAGCTTCTTGGTAAGTGTGAGATTTAATTTTGGCCCCCCATTCCCCCCCCAAAAACAAGTGACATTGGATATGAAAGGGGTAGGCTTTGGGGGGGGGGGGACAGAATTTAAGGGGGGGAGATGCCAAGCAGGGGGAACAGAAAAGGATGAAAATGAGAACTAGAGTGGAAGGGCAAGGAGACAACTCTCTTATCTAGAAATTCCATTTAAGAGTTTATCAATCACTCACTTACAGTTACATATTTTCCTTCTGTAATTATGTAATTTTATAGTAATTTAAGTATCTAGAGAGGACAGGATATTGAGCTTCCCTTCTGGAGTCTCTTTCCACAATAAACTTTATAAAGAACTCCATTCCTTATCAACCACTTGCCAGAGCAATTTGACCAACAGTGTGAGGTTGGTCCCATGACACATTCTGGTCCAGAGCTATAGGTTCAAAAATAAGCCTAGAGCAAAAGCCAGGGGAGGGAACTAAACAAGAGAAAAACATTCCACTTATTTTTACAACAAAAACAAAAGGCAACTAACTATCTTTGGCAGGTACATAATTTCATGATGAGCAGGACACTTTCAGACTCCTTAACTATCAACATTGCTGATTACATATAAGATTAATCATGATGTATTTGGCTAAGGATTTTTAAAAATGAGTTACAAATGACAGTAGTGGTGGGTTAACAATACTCATTGGCTTTTACTTCTATCTCTTACATATAGTCAGAGAAGCTAAGTTAATGGACCTGTTTACATCAAACAGGGTTTGCTATTTGATATTAAGTGATATCCTTCACTTCTAAGCCAGATTATATATAAAAATTATTGAAATGTTTTAGTTCTACTTGCTTTGGAAAATTCAACTTAAATTTTTCTTTAATCACCCCATCCAAACCACTTAACTATGCCAAAATGGCGAAAGGAACAGAAACCACAAAAATACATACCCCTTATGAACATACGTTGTAGCATTGTCTGGTTCCAAGTCAATACATTTATCATACATTTCATCTGCTTTACCAAATTGTTGTTGATCTGTTAGTGCCTGTGAGGTGACATTTCATTGAAATTGAGTAACATGAGTCACTCAATGCAATTTGAAAAATTATAATTGCTTAATATCATTGGCAAGTTTTAATTCTCCACATTTCATGGTTTCAATGCATTTTCCTTCAACCCCCCAACCGAACTAAAACTTGTCTACCTCCTTTTCAATTTACTTAGGGAGTTCAAGTTTCAAATCTACCAGTTTCACTCACAATAGTGATGCCAAATTCTTAGACAAATGTACTGTGCCTATTTGTATTTTAAATTTTTTCATTGATGCTATTTCCACATGACAATATTTTTTAAAACCTACCTCTAGAATTACATGTTGGAAATGCTCTAATAATAGACAAATGATGCTCTTTCTCTTCAGTGACAGTTTTAACCAGCACCCTACATGCATTAAATACACAGAATACTACAAGGAACCTTATTTATACAGTGGTTTCATTAAGTAGGGTACAGACTCCTGTACTGTCAACCAAAAGGTGCCAATGGTACCAGCATAGTTTCTCAAACCCTTAGGTTTTTGACAAGAGGAAGGCAACAAAGGTCTGAACTGGACACCTTCCTGTCTTTGCTTTTATCTACCCAATTAGAATGCTTTATATCCCTCTCATAAACTGAATTCCTACCCATCTTTTAAAGCCAACTTCTCCAAAAAGCTTTCCCTGATTTTCTAGGAGTCAGTCAATAACCATTTTATTAAGCACCCACCATGCAGCAGGCACCATTTTAAGCTCTGGGAACAGAATTATAAAAAAAATCTCTTTTCTGCTCAAGCTCATTGGTTAATGGGGGGGTGGGAGTGGATATGCAAATAACTATATACAAATAATTATATGCAAATTAAACTGGAACCGATCATATTTATATATAACAACATTACTTAAGGGGTGAAATCAGTAAAGCCTTCTGGCAGAAAGCTAAATTTTGGCTGGGATTTTAAGGAAGCTAGGAGGAATGGGGGACAACCAGTGAAAACCCCTGAAAGTCTGAAGATGGAGGATCTTGTGAACAATGGGGGAATAATGAAGAGATCAGTGTTACTGTACTATGGAGTACGTGGAGGAGCATAAGGTAAGGCTATTAGCTAACTGGTCAGCAAAATTGGAGAACATGAAGTAAATGCTGCTTGAAGGGCTGTGGAAAGATGAGCACACTAATGTCAGCACAGCTGTAAATTAGTATAGCCATCAAGTCAATGATAAAAAAAAGGCACCACATATTTATAGCAGCACTTTTTCATGGTAACAAAGAAATAGAGTAAATGTCCATCTGCTGGGGAATGACTGAATAGGCTGCGGTACATCAAACAATGTAAAGGAATATTATAGTGTCCTAAGGTGAAGAAGAATGGAAACACTAATTCAAAACAATCAAAGCCAAGAAAATGATAAACAATTACCTCAATGTAAGTGTAAACAACTTCTATGATATAAGATGAAAATTACAAAATTACACAGAACAAGCTTGGGACCTGAAGAGGAGAGAACACATTTCCTCCCCTGACCCTAACTTTTTGCAGAGGTGGTGTGGCCCACAGAAGTGGAACAACACTGTGTGTCAAGAATTTTTTAGGTGCTGATCAGTTGTACTTCTTTTCAACCCCTTTTCAAAAATTCTATTATAAGGAACAGCTCTTGGGGATCAAGGAATATGGAAGAAATCTAGACAATGTAAAATCAAAAGACAAATAAAAAAAAAAAGGGAGGGACTCATCTAGAGAGTAGACTCAGTATCCATAGAGAAGGGAACAGTTTCAAAAGATTTGGATGCACAATCCACAAAACAAACCAATATAGAAGAGCAAGAACAAGTGAAGTCATGGACACAGTGAGATTTGATCTTGGGGTGACTAAAAGCAAGGATGTTTGACTGGGAGGTGGGTTTTGAGGGAATAAGGAA
Source organism: Monodelphis domestica (assembly GCF_027887165.1). Classification (NCBI taxonomy): domain Eukaryota; kingdom Metazoa; phylum Chordata; class Mammalia; order Didelphimorphia; family Didelphidae; genus Monodelphis; species Monodelphis domestica. Next base: position 57,222,314 of record NC_077230.1, read on the forward strand.
TAAGATAATGGTTATGGGGCATTCATTTATGGGGCAGATGGTGGTGCAGAACTACAATGGGAACTGACTGAGAAATACAGACCTGGGAGTAATTCTCTCCCCAGAGATATCTGATCAGTGGGAGAAAAGCCTCCAGACAGAGCATTAGGGTAAACCCACAACTGGGGCTAGAGACTAATTCTCAAAGACAAACTAGCAGAAGAGACTGGAACTAAGTGGTTATACATGTAGAGAGACCAAGAGATAAAGGAGGCCAAAAAACTTAGACAAGAGTATCTAGATGGTGAGAGTCAAATGTTACAGAAATCAAGAAGGATATGAACTGAAAAAGTAATTAAGAGATCACTGGTAACCATCTGAGATTTTTACATGTTATTTGGCTTTATTAAGTAGAGAAATAGGTGTTTTGCTGCCATGATGTAAGAAAGAGTTATAAAGACTATGATTTAATTTCTAGCCAGAAAAGTACAGAGTAGGATTCAGGACTGAAGGGTCTGAGGTGACATAAGGGTTTTTAATCATTTAGATCATGTTGAGAGGCTCAGATCAGATTTTTAAATTCAACTCAAATGTTCGAATATGGTGGGTGCTCAGCTGCCAACTCTTATTTTTCACTCACCTGTATTTTGAGTTGCTGCTTCAAAAACATCCTGTTGGATATTGTAGAATTCCAACATTCAATCTACTTCACAATGTCAGAAGATAACTGTCTGCGGTTAAGGCAGGGTTCTTAGCTATAGTTCTAAACTAACAAAATATTTAAAGAAGAATTCGTGGTCCCTAAGTTAAGCAGTTACATATGTCTAAACAATTATTTCTAAAGGTTAATCGTTCTATTCCAAACTACCAGGATTCTGGGTTTAGTGAGAACTGGTTAGAGGATTTGGGTGGATATTTACTTAAGACTAATAAAATATCTACCATCACTTACCTGGGCATACAATGCATAGCCTTCAGCACATCTTGAAAATTTCTTTATGACATCCTCAAAGCCTTTCATAGCTGCCTGGACTTGTGTAGAATTATTTCCTGTGTAAGCTTGACGATACTGTTTGAAAACAAATATACACCTTATAGCAGGCCTATCAAAAAACTAGATTTCACCAAATCATGAATGTCAGCAGTAAAACAGAAAATGTCTGCATATTTCAGAACTTTCAGTTGAGTAATTGTGCTTTGGATTCTAATGCATTCTAGAGAAACAAGTCAAAGATGATTCTTTAAGAGTCTCTCAATAGAACCAGACCCTCGTTAATATCATTTCTCATTGGCCATAAATTGGAAAATTTAAACATCTCTGTAACGTGGCAATATTTTGCCAAAAATATTGCCAGTGTCAAAAAGCCTCATTACACCATTTTTAGCTGTTTTCAAAAGTTCACTTAGCTATGGAGCACAGCCCTGATTTAAAAAGGAATAATTTCTTTTCAGAGGGAGAATGGTGTAGGGGATAGAGGGGTCAGCCTTGGAATTGTGGAAAAATGGGTTTAGGGCCTGCAAAATTACTACCTCACCTTTCAGACTATTTAACATTCTACACTGGTGAAGTGAGTTAATTACAGATCCTGGTCACGAGTTTTCAAATCTGAATATAGAAGTTCTTGACTTATTTCATCATTCCAAATGTTTTATTTTCACACCTATCCACTTGAACATTAACAGTACTGTTACCAGAGTAGTAAGAGTTTCTTGAAAAAGTATAAAATACTTAGAGAATGTTTCTATTAGTTAAAACTCACTGAATGGTGAAACAGAAATCTCTACATTTATATAGTATGGAAGCATAGCTCTAGAGGCAGAAAGGGCCTTACAGTATACTGATCCAAGCTACTCATTTTATAGCTGAGGAGACTAAGCCAGTCCTCATAACTCTATAGCAAGTAGTTTAGGAGTCATAGGACACTAAATATGGCTCTGAGCTCAGTAGGATCTGGCATGTAGGCGTAATAAAAATGTTCCTAAATACAATTCTTTTTATCCGATGTAGTATCACTTGTAAAATAGTGACAAATTAGAAAACAAAATAAATCACCTTCAGAAATACTTAAAGAGGAAAGAAATACCTACCAGTGCAAAACACTTTTGAGCTTGAGCCAGGGCAGAGTCAGGTCGTAATCTAATACATTCATCAAAATCTGCCACTGCTTCTTCAACCTGATCAAGAAGGATCTTGAGCTAAGAACATAAAAACAAAATTAACTCTTATTCCAAATTGTTCACCAAATAGCAAGTAATACTTACATGAGTAAAAATTTATTTTGTATAAGGCTATTTGCCATTTACAAACACTTAAAATATTACTCAAAGGTAGCTAAAAATATAAGTTAGCATCTTTGTGTTGTAGATTTTTTATTAACCTTTTCCTCTACAGTTTCCTCTAAATTAGTGTTTTAAACCACAGGTTAACATTCATCAAAATGAGCCATCACCTAAAATACTTCTAATTCCCTCTCTTCCAACAAATTAAGTAAGCAGAAAACAAGTCTAACATTTACATTTTTCCCCTTGATCCATATATAAGTTTTGCCAATTCCATTGGGAAAGGGTTTTAAAAAAGTAATCTTAATTTTAATTGCATACGCAATAGAAAAATAAGGACATCTTTCATCAAGGTATGATCCTAGAAGCGATTATGTAATAACTATTTTCCCACTGGGAAAAATATTGAAAATAATTGAGACTGCATTCCTAACCAGAGAAACCAATCAATCATAAAAAAGGGTACAACAGCTATAGAGCTCTGGTAACATTAAAAAAAGATTATATTTCTTGTCCTATAAAATCGGCCTAAGTCTGCTAGTGTTATATATGTTTTGGATAAAAAGGAAAATCCAAGAACCTAAAGAGCTTTAGTTGAACAGTTGTAATATTTGTACACTTGAAATTATTCTGCTGGTGGTGTTAATGTTTCCCATTCGACTGAAAAAATATTTTCAAAGTCAAGGCAGACAATATGTCTATGCTTCACCCTGTTTGTAAGATCACAGGATATGGGTCATCTGGTCTTACTCCTCCATTTCACAGAAGAGCAAACAGACTGAGGGAAGTGAAGTGAAAATGAGGGTTTTCAGCTTCCTAAAAGCTTTTAAGTGTATAACATATATATATATATCCCAAATAAGTCTCCAGAACATTCCATTTGACATTGTTTCTAGCAACCCAGTAATTCATTAAAAAGTGCTGGTTAACGTGGTCGTTAGTATCTACTTCTATCTTTTGAAAGACCTTACCTTTCTGTCAATTCTAAGAATAGTGAGTGCTAAGCAATCAGGGTTAAATTAAATCATTTGCTCAGAGTCATACAACTAGGAAGTGTCTGAGGCCAACTCCACTCCTGGTGTTCTATCCACCAGCTACCTAGCTGCCCCTAGTGTCAACTTCTTTAAAAATTAAAAACAACAAAAAAGAAATGACAGGTGGCACCCAAGACTGCTTGGCCCTACCACCAATCCTAAGGGTATCAAATCTCAGGTGTAATGACTTTTGGGGCTGCATATAGTGTTTCTGACTGGAGGCCCAGTTAGCATGAGGAAGACAATTTAAAAAGAAAGGTATGATAAATTGAGATATTAAAAGAGAACTACAAAAACCTTTAGAAAACGTAAGATCCATCTCCAAAGGTCAGAATGTTAAGCAGAAAATTGTGCTTACTTGGCCTCGGTGGTGGTAGACATCTGCATTCTGGGGATCAATATCAGCAGCCATGTTAAAATCCTGAGTGGAGAGCAAAGGCTGCTGTTGTTGCATATACATGCTGCCTCTTTTGATCAGGGCATTTGCACGAAGCTGTTGATCCAAACAAATGAAAAGATCTAAGGTATCTGAGTTAACATCATCCTTTGAACTCTTATAATGCTACTTTGTCCATTTCATGGCACTTATTATATTTTACATTGTATCATAGCTATTTGTTCACACTTCTTTGTAGAGACATCAAGGTCACTGGATAAAGACCAGTCAAGGAGTCAGGGAAACCAGGGTTAAAATCCTACCTCTCACACATTCTGGCAAGTCACTGAACCTTCTAGTGTCCCATCAACACTTAGATTCAGATAAATTGTCTATTGGCAGCGGAAGCATGAATTTCTAGTGATATCTTCCCTGATGAAATCCTAGCAGCCTTTGCACCCAAATCCTACTCCAAAACACGGAACACTGAACACAGGGCAGGCTTCTTCACCCCCTAGAGCCTGAGGACATAAAACTCCATCATAGCCAGGTCTTTAGTAAGTGTGAACTACTATGGGACACATGCTAGTGCCAGCTATTATCAGGAAATGAGAAATTGAGGTTTCAAATCAAAGTTTAGGACTGGAAGCACATATTGTTTTCTTCCTCAAAATATCTCATCTTATTCTAAATTTATTCTATAGTTCGCATTGGACATAAAACAAGCATATAATTATCTAGGTGTTTTCTCCTGCATATTTGCTAGTTGAATAGCTCACAAACTAATACTGAACATCAATATCCTTCCTTTTCAGTGAAGGAGAAATACTAGATTATTCATAAGAACTTGATACATGGAAAGCTTAAGTAAATTACTTAAGGTATTAATCAGTGGTAAAGCCCATGTTTTTACAAATTACAAATTAAATTAACTTTTCTGCTAAATATTCTATTTGAGTACATTAATGAAACTAGTTTGACTGCCAGATGAATTCAAAGCTTCAGAATTGTCTGCTGCTATGACCTTAGTAAATCAGTATTACTGGGTCATTCGTTACATATCAGGGTCACAAAAACAAGAAAAAAATATCAAATCTGTCATGTAGAACCCTGTTTTCCTGTATGTCATCCCACAATACACAGAACAGTTGGGTAGGAAAACTGAATTGAGCCTTCAAGTAGAGTAAAAGAAAACCTTTCCTGAAGAAAAATCATTTGATATGTTTTTTCATTCAATTCACTCAAACAATCCTGGGGCATTTTATTTCCAGAACAAAGAAACAAAAAAATCCTTATATTGAATATATATATGGACAATTCAGCAAAAAATATAATAATTAAAAATAAATATAAATATATTATATATATATAAATATATATATATATATAAAATATAAAAATTAAAATTAAAAAATAAAAAAATAATTATCACCCACTTCTGCTCCCAATCCGCACTAAGGAATATCAAGTGGGGAAAAGAAGAAAAATCAGTTTACCTTCACGTTAGCCTCTTCCATGCTGATGACCTGATCTAAATCTGGCTTGGCCGCATTGGCATTGCCAATGAGCAAGTAGAAGGTGGCTCGTAGCAACAGTGCTTCGGCTGTATATTTACCTTGAGCATCTATTTCTTTTGTGCACTCACTTATAATTTTATCATAGTTTTCTTCCTCCATATATTGTTTGGCCTTTAAATATCCAGAACTGGAAATAATAAAGAGAACTATTCATTAACTACATTTGGCCATGTCTTTAGGTAGGCAAAAAGCAACTTTAACACACAAAGAAAGGTGGGGTGAGGGGACATGTTGGGAAAAACTGCACTTAATATTTAAGAATGCATTACAGTCTACAAAACTTTTTGCTCATCACATAAAATAATTGTTTAACATTTGGAGAGTTTAGATAACATGAAAACAGGGATTAGGCTTGGGCCAATGGCCAAGCTATAAGGAAGTAGATTTGGCACAATATGGGGAAAATAAGGAAGACCAAATAATTATAGCCATCTCAAAATGGAATGAATTGCTTTGTGTCATTTTAAACATATGGGGTGTATGATAGAAATGCTATATTGGTTAGGATATTAGACTATTTTTTTACAGATGCTCATGAGTCACTGCATTATGAAGATAAAGTGAGGATAAGGAATTTGAAAATTTTAAACCAAATTTTTTCTTATGAACTCTACATTAGCCTTGATCACTTAAGTGTTATTTATTTCTAATTACCAGTACTAATCTAACCCTCAGCCATTCCTGCATTCCACTCTATGTCCTAAATTCCCTACATGAAAGGAATAAGCAACCATCATAAAAGATACCCCAAATAAGTTATTTTTGGTGGTGGGCTCTTGAATTTTCCTAAAAGGGCATGAATGGTATCAATGGTATATATATATATAAAAATGGTTGGCTAATAAATGGGTTTCTTTATTTGCACTAATCAAGACCTAGCAATACTCCCTTAAAAACCTATTCTGTGATCCTGCAATTGAACCTATCAAGATTTGCAAAACTGCTTTGGAAATAATTGTACTTGATTTGACAAGCAAAGTATACAAATATGTTATACTTTTAAATAAAATACTCCCACATGTTAAATTCATCTCTTGAGACCAACTTGGTATTGACTCAATCAAAATGTACCAGCAATTTGTTTATTTGAAGACTAAACTATGAAAAATATGCTGGTGCATACTTACTTTTCTTTTACTTCTAATGCCTCCCCTTCCTTGTCCTTATCTTCATCAGATTTCTCTCCTTTAAGCATAGGCTGAGAGATGATGTCATCAGTGAAGGAACTAAAGTAAGATTTGATAAACTGTGGAGATGGCATCAGAGGCTCACGATTCTGCAATTATATAATGAAATATAATAAAATAGGAAAAAAGGTGCTAAAAAGCAAATACATCTGTAGGATAAGAAACCAAAACTTTTTTTTTTCAAATAAATCTGTAAGTTGGAGTTTAATGAATTTTCATTCGTGTTTTTTTTTTTGTTTTGGATTTTGCTTCTCAAGAGTATCTTTGTCTGGAATTGTTCATTCCTAGGTGAAATAAGATTATGCCTTTTCCATTAAGACCAAGATGAAGAACAAAATTTTACTCAATAGTCTTGAGTAGAAACTTACTGCTTCAGAAATTTGGTTAACTATACTGGGTCCCAAAAGTTAATAATGTACATCATTGAATTATTTTATATCTACCACTCTTGTCCATATTTTCCAGTGATTCCACCACATAATAACCTGGGCAGGACCTGTTTTGGGACTCTCCCCAACATGGTGCCTTGAAAATAGCAAATTCTTAATATAATTGCTACTAAATGTGCCAAGTTATGGTTATTATTTGATTGTGTCTGTCTAACCTAATCCTTGACATTATAAGAATCATAATAATATGATACTCTTCCAAAAGCTTAAGTTCTTGGAATGACCTCCAGGAATTGATGCAGAGTGAAAGGAACAGAATCAGGAGAACACTGTACACAGAGACTGATACAATCGAATATAATAAGACTTGTATAATATATGATATGATATGATATGATATGATATGATATGATATGATATGATATAATACACAATCGAATGTAATTGACTTCTGTACGAGCAACAATGTAATGATCCAGGACAGTTCTGAGAGACTTATGAGAAAGAACACTGTTCACTGTGAGTATAGAAACACAGAAATACAACTGCTTGATCACATTGGTTGATGGGGTATGTAGACTCTAAATGATCACCCTAGTGAAAATATTAATAATATGAAAATAGGTCTTGATGTAAAACCCAGTGGAATTGTTCATTGGCTACAGGAGGGAATGGGGGAGGGGTAGGAAAGAACATGAAAAAATATTCTAAAATCAATTAAATAAAATTTTTCAAATTGAAAAAGAGAAAACCTAGGACAGAGACTTGGTTGGGGTCCACCGAGGGATGGATTTTCAAAAAAAAAAATTACAGAGCATTCTTTTGGATTAAATCTGCATTATTAACATTTTCTCCCATCACTTTAGACAATAAAATAATCAAATCCTAATTGGTAGCATTTGTTGATTTCCAAGATTTAAATGCCCACACCAAAAATTTAGCAAAGAGTTCTCCTGAGACAATACTAGCTGGCTCCAGCAGAGTCCTGTGCATACCTAAAAACTGACCATAATTCAACAGAGGATAAGAGCCAGAAAAGAGAAGTATTGCAAAAACCAGAGAAGTGAGAAGGTTCAGAAGCTGCCTGCAAATATTGAAAAAGAAGCTTTAAGAAAATGCTATCAAATTTGGCAATTTATAGATCATTGACAACAGAGAGCATATTCTAGTTAGGTGATGAGACTATTAAAGAACCCAAGGCCAGATACCTGTTTTTTTTTTTTTTTGAAATTCTATTTAGATCTAAAATGTCTGAAGTACATTAAGTTTATTAACAAATTCCTAATTTAACCACCTAAGAAATTCAATGCCTGATATGTTAAAATAATTTAGACCAAGGATTGAGCAGAAAATTGATGAGGTTTTTCAGATTTTTATAAGTTTTAATATTTTAAGTTAAAGAGAAATCTTCTTAAGTTCTAAGACAGAAGAATGGTAATTGGGGAGTTGAGGTCAGACTTGATTGAACTCAAATCCTCCAGACTCCAGGTCTGGCTCTCTGTCTACTGTTACCCCCTCTCCAAGTTTAACATTTTTTAATATATTTTTAAAATTTTTAAATATTGAAATATATAAAGTAACTCATATATTATAAAATATTCTTTAAAAATAAAATGAAGTTATCATAAGTAAAACTAAAATAAAGGAGATATTAAAAAATAGAATTGTAGAGAAAGGCTAAAAGATGAGAAGATACATTTGTAAAGAATGGCCGGGGGCAGCTGGGTAGCCAGGTCTAGAGATGGGAGGTCCTGGGTTCAAATCTAGCCTCAGACACTTCCCAGCTGTGTGACCCTGGGCCAGTTACTTGACCCCCATTGTCTAGCCCTGACTCCAAGAAGGAAGGTAAGGGTTAAAAAAAATGGCCACCACTCATTTTTTATTCTCAGAAGATATTTGCAATAAGTAATTATTAATAATGACAACTAGAGGGGAATACTAGGTGGCTCAGTGAACCAAGCCAAGATAGGGAGGTCCTGGGTTCAAATCTGACCTTAGATACTTCCTAGCTGTATGATTCTGGACAAGTCACTTAACCACCACTGCCTAGCCCTTACTGGTCTTCTGCCTTAGAACAAATACCCAGTATCAATTCCAAGACAGAAGGTTTGAGTTAAAAAAAAAAAAGAAATCAATAAAAGTTTAAAAAGTAGGGAGTATCAATACCACTCAGGTTAACAAGTCACAGGGTGGATGGAAGTAAGCTGAGTTGATCCTTCACTGAATAATCTCTCAGAACACAAATAGAATTTACCTTGTATTTTTCTTTGGCCTTTTCTTTCCCAAGAAGTTTAAGAACTTTATCAGCTAATAGCATGCTTTGTTGGTTCTGGAAGCCTTCTAAAATACAAACGGCTGTGACATCTAGGAAGAGAGAAAAATAAGGATCTTTATTCAATTATAATAATTAAAATACCCACATTAAGTTAACAATGACAACAAAATGCAAAACACAACCAAAAAGCAATGTGAATTCTAGGGTGTATAGCCACTTAAGGCAAGAAGCTGAGGCCTTATAGGTAATTATATCCTTTAGACAAAAAAAAAAATGAGCCTATGAAATGCTTTATGAAGTCCTCCACAATCAGCATGAGTATGATCAACTCCCTTCATGCTGGGCCTCACTTTTGCCAAATTATAGGTTTGGACTGGAAGGATTCTTAACCAGTGATCCATATATAAAATTCAAGGTGTCTGATCTTGAATTGGGAGTAGGGGAAGAATCACATCTTTATTTTAACATGATTGGTTTTCCTTTGTAGTTCTGAGAATTTTATTTTATGCAGTTTAAAATATTCTGAGAAGGGATATTCTATAAGCTTCACTATACTATTAAAGAGATCTAACACCCTGGACTAGTTATCTTTAAGGTCCCTTCTTATAAAATTCCACAAATGATTTAAGGATTAGAGCAGGTTTTACCTTTTGTGTTATAATGGACTCTTACTGAAATCTGATGGAAGCTTCTGGATTCCTTAAGATGCTTTTAAATGAATAAAATAAGAGACTGGTTCAAATCTGACCTCAGGTACTTCCTAATTGTGACCCTCAAACAAGTCAGTTAGCCCTCTGCCTTAGAAAACACAGTATTAAATCAAAGATGGAAAGTACGAATTTCTTAAAATGCATGAAACAAAATACACAGAATTACAAAGGAAACAAATAATATCAAAATAAAAATGTAATCCCCCCCCCCCCCATGCATGTTCCCCAAAGCCCTGAAATTTATCCATGGACTACAAACGATCTGTGGATACCGAATTAAAAAAAAAAAAAACCACTGGACATTTCCTCCCTGCATGTACTATTTATTTACTTTTAACTTATTAGCCAATATAGCCCAAATTAAAAACAATAATCCTCATGCCTAACTATTGTGACAGTGAATGGTCAAATTATTACTCTATTTTAAAAACTAGTTTCATGAAGCTATATCATTGCTCAAGATATGAGACATGGCAACTAAATGTTACATTCAAAGGGCCTCCAGCCTAAGACTGTCCATACCACTTGCTACCTAATTTTTCATTATTTCACATTTTCTCTCTATAACATGCAAATCAATGTTCACAATTTCTCATATTAATTTTTGCTGTGCTAGTATACTTCTGATACCATCCTTTCAATGTCCTCCCTGCTAATTTTAGCTTATTTCTTTTTATTAATCTGATTCAATATTTTTAAAGTTCAGAAGAAATGAAGCAAAATCTCAGACCTAAATGGGGAAAACAAAAAAGCTAATTTGGGAATCTATCATTTTAATAAACAAATACAAAAATACTCACCTTCTAAACACTCTTTCTTATTATCTAGTTTCTCATGGGCTTTTGCACGTCTAAAAAGAGCTTTCACATATCTGGGATTAAGCTCAACAGCCTTTGTACAATCTTGTGCCACCTCTTTCCACTTTTGCTGAAATTCAAAGAAAAAACACCATTCTAAAGTATAGTGTGCCAGGCACAAAAGTGTGCAATGCAAGTCACAAAAAACCAGGGAGGTGGGGAGTGGAGAAAGGATTAATACATTTGTCTGGCCATAACCCCAAATGATCCAAAACCAGTTATTATATTTGAGCAAATAGTAAATTAAATTTCATTTTAGCAGACTGATACAATGGCATAAATTAAAAGTCTAGCACATACCAACTGTTCAAATGCAGCAGCTCTGTTCTGATAAAATGTAGAAAGGTCAGCTTTTTTCTCTGTGGGGCATAAACTGATGGCCTCTGTATAGCACTGAATGGCTTGTTCATATTTTCCTGCTTTAAAATACTTGTTGCCTTTGTTCTTTGCTGCTTGGGCTCTATCGAGGGGGCTCTGAAAAAAAGATGGCACCATCCACTGTTTAACAGAGAAACAGGCTCAGATCCACAGTAACCTATAATTTTAAATGACCTATAGCAGTGATAGCAAACATTTTAGAGAACAAATGCCCAAACTGCATGCAACCCACTCTCTGCATGTGAGACCCCTGTCTTACCCCAGACAGGGGAGGGAGAAAGCACTTCTATTGGACTGTTGGGCAGAGGGGCAGATCACGTGAGAAATGTCCTCAGAATCATGTGGAGAGGGGGAAGGGAGCAGCCCCGCCTTGGCACAGGTGCCATAAGTGTGCCAACATAGACCTATCGTATAATGAATATTCAGCAGATCCAGTAAAGACCATCTATTATTTAAAAATAAGCTAGGACACTGGCTTATGTACTAAAATATCCCTTAAATATACTCATTTCTACAATTATACCAATTAAGAAAATTTTTAAATGCTTAAATTAATAAAATTAGTAAACATAAAACAGATCTAGTAATAGTAACAGAATCTCAGAATCAGAAGTTATCAGAGAAGCCCAAGAAGACCCTTTAACTGCTGGTTAAGAAATTAAAGAGGCAATCTAAGACTATTTGCAAACATAATTTGTGTTTCTGTCTTTTTTCAGTTTAGTGCCATAAGCATTTCAAAAGAAATGGAGGGGGCAGCTGGGTAAGCTCAGTGAATTGAGAGTCAGGTCTACAGACAGGAGGTCCTAGACACTTCCCAGCTGTGTGACCCTGGGCAAGCCACTTGACCCCCATTGCCTAGCCCTTGAGAGCCAATACACAGTATTGACTCCAAGAAAGAAGGTAAGGTTAAAAAAAAAAGAAAAAAAAGAAAGAAATGGGCAAGTCTTAGCAAAATTTCAAGAGGCCAAATGGACTGATTCTTATCTGAACAAAAACTATCCTCTAGAACATCCTGACAAGTGGTCATCCCACTCTATGCTTAAAGACCTTCAATAAAGAGGATGGAGGCACTTCCAGTGTGAGAGCACTTCCAAAAGACTTTATTTAAAAAAACAGGTAAACAAAGAGACTCTCTGACTACTGTTTGAACTAAGGGAAACTAGACACAATACCTATTTAACTATGTAGTATATTCACCAATTCTTGCCAAGAAGTGACCAGTTGATAATGAAAGCCTCTTTAGACTGCCTGTCTATGGTTATTCAGAACTGTTTTCCAGATTGTTTTCTTCTCTATCTTTCCATAGTGAGCAGAGGCAGTGTTCACACACATTCAGTCTTGAAATTCTTCCCATAAATTGTCAACTCAGAATATATTAATTCATGTAGCTGTTTTTTAATGGAAAAACGATTTTTAATCACTCCCAAATTAAGTTGTAAGCATTTAATACATTTCAAATCACCACTTTTAATCCACTTATGAATTACTATTAATGCAATGTACTATATATAATGATATCTCAAATTAAATCCCAAATCTGCTATTTATAACTTGTGACTTCTCTTCAGTTTTCTCAACTGAAAATGATGAGGGTGAACTAGTTGACCTCAAGTCTCTTAACTTTAAAGAACATGATTCAAGAGCCTATGAATTTCAACTAAACTTAGCTATTAAGAAACAAATCAATTTTGCATCCTCCCTTGTAAATAAATTTTAATAGAAAAAATTATGACTGCATCAAAACACAGAAGCAGGCCACTATTTTAAAATGGAAGTCTCTCTTTGATCTAATTATGGTCATGGAAAAAAAGTTATATATCCTTCCTTGCTATAAAATTTTTTTATTAAACAGATGATTAGAAGAGACAAAACGTCAAAAAGACTATTTCCAGTCATAGGCACTTGTGTTTCATTGTCTTTAGTTCATGCTATTTGTTACACAAATGGACTCCTAATTTAGGACCCAGACCTTCCAAGGCCCAGGTGATAAGTTGACTCTCTTCAACATAAAAAAACTATAGGGGCAGCTAGGTGGCTTAGTGGATTGAGTGAGACCCAGAAACAGGAGAGGAGGTCCTGGGTTCAAAATCTGGTCAAGACCCTTCCTAGCTCTGTGACCCCTGGGCAACTCATTTAACCATGAGTTACCATACCCAATATGAATTCCAAGGCAGAAGTTAAGGGTTTTAAAAAAATACTACACAATCCAATCTATTTCTCAACATTATTTGCCTATAAGCTGACATAGTAAATAAACAGCGCAAAACAAACCTAAGCTCTATGTACCCAATATACAAGATAGTTACTGGAATACCTTTAGGGAATTGATTTAAATGATACAAGTATCACTGGTAAGTAGGTACAATTGTAGTCCTATAACCCAGATCATCTCCCTCATCCTCTTTTCTACTTCCACTGTTTGATAAAAGTAATTACTATTACCTACCTGAAACTACTGTATTACAAAGAACTCCTTAGTTTGGTCTTCTGAACTCCATTCTCTTTACCCTCATGTTAATCCCAATATATGGAGTATAGGATTATGGCTTCTAGACTCAAAACACCGTGATTCTTTTTGAAATAAAATTCCTATTCCTTTGATGGCCATTCAAGGCACTCAATAATTATCTGCAATATCTTACCTTTCTAATGTTACTTCAGAATGACTCTTCTACACATGATCTGTGCTGGACTCTGTCATTCATAAACACTGCTTTTTCATTTTTATACCTTTCTATATATATATACCATACTCCTTATGCCTAGGAAGTACACCCTCCTCTCTCTTGGTGTTCAATTTTCTACTTAAAACATCACCTTTTCCATGAAAATTGCATTTATCCCCTTAGGCAAGAAGCTTTCTCAGTTCCACCACCAGTGTATTAGTGTCCCCATTTTCCCACATCCCCTCTAACATTTTGCCATTTTTATCATTTTGGTCAATCTGATAAGAGGTAAAATGATTATCAAAGTTGTTTTGAATTGTAATTCAATGACTTTTTTTTCATTGAGAGCAAATTTTTTCATGAGAAAACACTTTGATTTTTTTCATACAAAACTTCTTATCTTTTGACTAACTTGGAATTGACTCATTCTTATAAATTTAAGAAATTATCTATAAAACTTTCCCAATTTTCTGTTTTCCTTCTAATCTTGGTGACATTAGTTTTATTTGTACAGAACTGTTTACATTTAATATATTCAGAATTATCCATTTTTATATAGCATGATGCTCTCTTAATCATAAATTATCTATACATCTGATAGGTAATGTTTCTTATACTAATTTTCTTATGAGAGCACCCTTTTTTATACTGAGGTCATGTATCCAATTTGATCTTATCTTAGTAAATAGTAAGGATACTTAGTTTCTGCTAGGCTGTTTTCCAATTTTCCCAACAATTTTTACCAGATGCCAAATTTTACCAAATCCCTAAAGCTTGGATCTTATGATATGAAACTCAAAATTACTATAATCTTTTACTGTTTGTTGTATACTGCTCTACTTTCTTAACCAGTACCTACCAGATAGTTTTGATAATTACTGCTTTATATAATACAGTTTAAAATCTGGTAATTTCTTTGATATTCTTGACCTTTTGTTCTTCCAAATGAATTTTTTTTTCTAGTTCAATAATGTTAGGTAGTGATCAATGGCAAATGTAAAACCCAGTGAAATTGCTCATTGGCTATGGGAAGGGGGTGGGAGGAGGGGAAGAACATGATTCATGTAACCAAAACTTAAAGAATAAAAATAAATAATTTTGTGTTAATTTAATTGGGATGATATTACATAAGCAGATTTGTTTAAATAGGATTATCATTTTTCCTGCCCACTGAAGAAAACATTTCTCCAATTTAAATCTGATTTTTGCATAATGTGTTTTATAATCATATTGATGCTGTTTTGGCAGTTATATTCCTAGGTATTTTATTCCATCTATGTCTTATTTTAATTGGGTTATCTCTTATTTATCTTTTTGCAGAACTGTGGTGATACATAAAAATGCTGGTAATTTGTTAATACCTTGCTACTTTGCTAAAATTATTGATAGTTTCAACTATATATGCCATCATATCATCTGCAAAAAAATTATTTCTTTGTACAATCTGAATCCTTCAATTTTTCTTCTCTTATTGCTATTGCTAGCATTTCTAGTACAATATTAAATAATACTAGTGACAGTGGGCATCCTTGTTTCAATCCTGTTCTAACCCCATTACTTTAACTGCATGTTGCTTTTAGTTATACACTTCTAAGGAAAAATCCACTTACCCATGCTTTCAAGTGTTTTTATTAATAGGAATAATTGTATTTTGCCAAAAACTTTTTCTTAATTTGCTGATATAATTCATGCTACTTATGTTACTTTTTTGATATGATCAACTTTTTGGTAATTAGTTTTTAATTAATAATCAAATTAGGTTTATTTCCTGAAGTAATCAGGGAAAAAAGAAAAGAACCTATGTGAGTTAGAACATTTGTGGTGGCAAAGAACTGGAAATTGAGAGGATGCTCATCAACTGGAGAATATTTAACCCAGTTGTGGCACATGATTTTGATGGAATACTACTGTGCTGTAAGAAATGGATGAGCAAGCTAATTTTTATAAAAACAATATGGAAAAGGACTGACAAAATTATGAAGTGAAACAAAAAGCAAGAGAACATTATATATAGCAATATTAATGTTTAAAGAATGACTTGTATATATATATATATATATATATATATATATATATATATAAAGAATGACCTGTGGAGAAAGAACTGATAAATAGAAATAAATAAGACAGTTTTATATATACATATATCTTTTTTTTACCAAATGATACTTTTCTAGTATAGGTGGGAAAAAGGGAAATACCTGAGAATTTTAACCTTAACAAATAAATTTTTTTAAAAAGGTAAGTAAGAACCATTTCTGGTGGAGAAGGGAGAATCTTCCTTTTCTACTTGGGTCTCACACCAAAGTAAGCACTCTATTATTAAACTTTGTGTATTCATCCTAAAGAGCTAAATTCCATGAGCATGAGTTCCAGAAGATACAGACACTGTATAGCTTATTTAGATTGTATATTTTGCCAATCCTAGAATATTTAAGAAATTTATTTCTTATGAATCTGACTGCTTAGTGATGTTTCTGATGAATTTTTACTTTATAAGCATATTTAAGTCTGTGGCCAAATTCCTGCTTTTGGCATATACAGCAAAACTTGTTGGCAGCAAATAAAAACATTCATATGTGCCTAAAAACACTTTTATGGGGCAGCGAGGTGGCTCAGTGGATTGAAAGCCAGGCCCAGAGATGGGAGGTCCTGGGTTCAAATCAGATCTCAGACACTTCCTAGCTGTGTGATCCCTGGGCAAGTCATTTAACACCCATAGCCTAACCCTTTCTTATTCTTAGTACATAAATATCTTACCTTTTTCCAATCCTACATTTCCTGGGTCAGCATTTGTTTTCAATTCAAGCCATCTTTGTTAATGTACTACCTACCATGCATCTCTGAATTGCAATTTGAGTAACTGATTTGCAGTTTTTAAAAAAGTTTTGAGGGGCTTTTTTTCCATGACTTGGAGAATAGAGATGAATCTAGCAGTCCTGGATTCTTGTCCTCAACTCTTATGCTGTTCCATTTACATATATGTATGCATTATTTGAATTGTGCGGAAAAGAGTGGGTTGGAGTACAGGTCCTAAATGTAAACCAGCTTTCCTTGAAAAAATTAAATCAGGTGTTGAATTAGAACCCAAATCAGTCTGAATTAACTTTTATTAATGATCTTCCTAGTACCACTATCTCAACTCTTTATGTACTTACTTTTTAAAAATGCCTATGTCAATTAGCCACTACCTAATACTCTGAACCTAACTACTGGTTCAGTATGTTATCCATAGCCCTTTTCCAAATATTATCCTCATTTAAATTTTTAACTTAATTCTTAGTATGAGACTAATCTATTTCTTTTCCAGGATGACTTGTAAGATCTTTGATAACCAAAATATAGCATCCCAGTGCCCATCATGCATCACTTCATTGCCCTTTATGTTACCCACCAATTTGGATTCACACAATATTGTGATCTTTCATGTTTTTCAGGTTTACCTAATTCACTGGTTAGGTCTAGGTGCTAGTAGACTATAATTGAGGCTAATGCTTCAGCTCTTAGGAATAGTTGGAACACTAACTTAGCACCTATATGGGATGTTAAAAAATCTAAGAGGGTGGAAAGGAAAGATGTCAAGAATTACATTTAATAGAAAGACACAAATTGCCATCAGCAGCAATGGAGGTGATTATCTCCAGCAATGAGATGAGAAATAATGAAGTATTGTTTCAGAAACTATATTAGGTGGTTCTTGAGATACATAAGGAACAAAGATAATTCTTATCTTCAAGGAGCTAATCATCTATGATGGGTTTCTCCATGTAGCCTTTTCCTAATGAGCTACCCAAAATATGGGCCAAGTGAAAGAATGAGACAAACCATAAAACTTTAAAGTCAGCATTCAAAATTACATTAAACGTTATAGATGAAAAAATGAACTCATCTCCACCAGGGGAACAAAACATCTTTCCCTTTCCCCAAATTTAATATTTCTGCTGAGTCAACACTCTTTTGCCATTCAAGTTAATAATCAAGTCCTTAACTCTTCCCCCTCTCCCAGTTAATTCTAACTTCTACAACATCCTATCAACCAAACAATAATAGGCTCTTTGTTAAACCCTTGAGAACAAAGTCAAATAAACAAATAAATGAAGATAGAATGCACTTTCAAGGGGCTTATATTCTCTCAGGGGAAAGAATATGTACACTAATTATGTGGAGAATACAGCACAAACAAAAAATAAAAAATAAAGTAGTCAGAGAAAGCAAGTGCTCCCTGGGAAAGTAGGAAGGGATTTTATAAGGAATAAGAGAGGAAAAAAGGAAATTTTGTACTTGGTCCCCAAGAGCAAGAATGCAAAGTTAGAGGATCTATAATGATTATTAACGAATAAGCAGTTATTTTACCAAGCCAAAGCTGTACGAATTTACCTTAAAAACTTAAAAAAGTTCTTGTTCCTAAAGATAATATGTATATGTATATTCCACCCTACCCCCACCAACTGGGGAAATATACACAGGACAGCCAGGGAAGAACACTTTGATCTTGAAAAATTACAAGGACACTACCCACCCAGGTAAAGCAGCAGTATAAATTTGCATAGTACACAGTTGATTGGATCATAATTCATGTTTCCAGAAAGTGGGGAGAAAGCTGCACCTGGAGATGGCCAGAGAACAAGAAGCAATGTGAAGCATGGCTGACTAATCTATAATGAATACTGCTGAAAAGTTCAATTAGGATCTGGTTGTAAATAATTTTAAACTTCAGAAGGTGTATTTGATCAAAGCTAGATTCTTAGCCTAGAGGTCCATGAAATTGCTTTAAAATTTTTTTCATAAATTTATTTCAACATAATTGGTTTTCTTTGGGGATGGGGAAGGGAGGGCCCTCACCTGCAGAGTGAGGGTTGCAGTTTGGGCATTTGGTCTCTAAAAGGTTCACCATCATTGCCCTAGAGGTTATAGAGATGCAGGGAAGTTTATTAGGTAGGAAAGCCAAGATCCAGCAACTAAAACAAACCAAACAACCACTCTTAAGGGAAATTATATGGGCAGCAGTGGAGGATAGATTACTTGAAAGAGGCTTTTAAAGTCAAGGAAATCAATTAGAAAGTTACTAGAATGGTTGGGGCAAGAGTAGTGAGAAATGGGCATGTGTATAGTATAGTGTGGAAGAAGACAGACAGGATTTAGTGACTTACTGGATACTATGTAGAATTTAGGAGATTGAAGAATAAATACACTGGTAATTGTAGAAACTTGAAAACCTTGTTCCCACAGAAACAGTTATTTCAGAAAGAAAGATGAGTTGTTTTGTACAGGGTAAAGGAGGGAAGGAAAAAAAATTTTGAACATGCTCAGTTTTGAGATACCTATGTAACATTCAATTCGAAGTGTTCAATAAGGGAATGAGTTATGAAACTGAAGGTAGCAAAGATTAGAGCTGACTGTACATTATGAGAGACAGAGATATCAATTGCACAGAAAAGACAACTGGCCCCTAAAGACTTGATGAGGTCACTGACATAAAAAAGCAGAAGGTCCAGGGTACACTTAGTAGGTATGATATGGAGACTATAGATCAGTTATAACAGTTATAACACCAGGGATGGTTAGTTTGCCAACCCAGAGAATTATCCAGGAAGAGAGGGTAATCAACAGCAGTAAAAATGCTTGAAACGTCAAAAGAGTACCAGATCTGGCAATTAAGGATGGGGAGGCAATTAATGCAGATAGTTTTCTAGAAGTTTGACTGAGAAAGAAGTAGAAGAAATTAAGAAATTATGGTAGGTTCTCTAGTAAACATCTGTTTAGGATGAGAAAGAACTGAATGTGTGTGGAGGTGGAAGGAAAAGATGGGAGAGGTTTAGTCTTGGGTCAGGTAAGATGGGACACCTCATTATAGGAGCCTGTAGTACTAGAGGAATGAGGTATGTTATGGATTTTGAAATTAAGGAGGAAAAACACTCAAGAAAATATTAAAACATTATTAGATGTTCCAACATTTAATGGATTCCATAAGAAAAAAAAATAACATACCTCTAAATTTCTAGGAATTAATGATTATGGCTTTACTTTCCACCTTCCAATTTACTAGAATCTTTTTATGCTAAGATCAAAACAGTGAAATTTACATATGTATTAGAGAAAAGTTATCTACTGTATTTTAATGAGGCCGCCATCTAATAATTAAGCTGCAAAGAATCACAAATCACCAGACATTTACAATGTCACTATTTGGGGGGTTGGCGAAAAATGCCAAGGAAACTGTCACTAGTAATGTTAGAGAAGACTTCTTGGAAGGTGTGACCCTTTATAGAACAGTGAGAAAAAAAAAGATGAGCAATGTCATATGAAAAGAATGAGTTAGGGCAAAACAGCAACAGGTCTCAATAAAAAAGGTTCGACTAGAAAATAATGAACAGTGAGAAAAGAAGAGTCACTGCAAAGAGATAGCATGGTTTCATTAAAACTCAGTCATGGCAAGACAAATCTGAGTTCCATTTTTGACAGGTTTACTAGGCAAGTACTTCAGTGAAATGTAAAATTCATGGCATACTTATATTTTAGCAAAGCATTTGACAAAGTTTCTCAATTCTAATAGGCAAATGGAAAAGTAAGTTAAACTGATACAATTAGGAAAGACTGAAATTGTTTAGATTAGGCCAGATCCCCCCCCCCCCCCAAATGGCCAATAGTTTGATGTCAAAACGAAAATTTTCTGGAGTAGTTGTACTTGGTACTATTACTTAACATTTTTTTTGCCAATGCAAGCAACTCAGCAAGCATCTAGGGTTGAACATAAAACTCTACAGGGAAACAAGCAAAGGGGGAGGGAGAATAGTGTACAGGAAAGAATAGCAATAATAAACAAAATAAGCTTCTTGATCTTTAAGATTGAAAAGTGTTGGGAATAAAAAGCAAAGAACTAGAATCTAAGAAGTACCTTAGAGGTTGTGTCTCAGACAAATGGAATGTGGCATATGACTATAGTGGGAATATTAATTCACAGTAAGAAATGGCAAGAAACAATTTTAGAGAAACCTGTGTACCGATTTCAAAGAGAAGTGAATAAAACCAATATACTAGTTTATACATGGTCAAGGAAATGAAGACAACTGTCTCCAAAGGATCTATGAAGTACATTACTTATCTTAAAAAAAAAAGGTAATGAAAAGTACAAACGTACATTTTTTTGGCATGGCCATCATATTTTTGCGTAACAAGGTTATTTTCTTTCAGTTTTTTGATTTGAGAAGGGTTAGCAATAATGATATGTAGCCACACCTTTCATGAAACATCTAAAAATATGCACAAAGAACAAAGTTCAAAAGGAAGTACAATAAGTTTTGAAAGTAATGAGGCAGAATTTTGAAAGCAAGAGGTATGAATGGATATTCAGATTTCATATCAAATGCATGTTCTACTGAATTACAGTCTGATGGTATTTTAAGTTTAGAATAAAAAAATTAATGCATTTTTAGTGACTACCGTTATATCTGGGTACTGTGCTAGGTATTGGGAATTCAAAGACAAAAGGTCCCCCACTCCCAGGGAACTCACATTCTACTGAGAAATACAACCTGGGGAGTAGCTGGGTAGCTAAGTGGTTTGAGTCAGGCCTAGAGACAGGAGAGGTCCTAGGTTCAAATCTGGCCTCACATACTTCCCAGCTGTGTGACCCTGGACAAGTCACTTGACCCCCATTGTCTAGCCCTTAACACTCTTCTGCCTATTGACTCCAAGAGGGAAGGCAAGGGTTAAAAAAAAAACACCTGTAGGTCAATATGTATAAGGTACAAACAAAATAAAGTACAAAGTAGATGGGAAAAGGACAGAAGCAATGGGGTTGTTACCCTTATAGCTGACTAATAAGCCTTGAAGGGTGCTAGAGGGTCAGAGGAAAGACAGAAGAAACCTACTAGCAATACTGAAGGAAGAGAATGGGGATACCATACATAAAAGCAAAGAGATGAGAGTTAATGTCATGTAGGGGAGGACTGGGAAATATACCAATCAATATGACTGGATTCAGATAGTGAAAGATTTTAAATGTCAAAGTTTGCATTTCAATACTGAAATTTCTTTAAGAATGTGATGGGAGTGGGGAGGAAGGCAGCTAGGTAGCTCAGTGGATTGAGAGGAACCAAAACACAGAAGGGTTAAAAAATAAATGTGACATAGGTAGACCTATGCTTCAGGATATCAATCTAGCATTTAAAATTATTATTTTGGCAATGTCATTTAAGAGGGACTGTCACAGAAAGTAGAAGGGTACTGCAATAATTGAGGTGTGAAATGCTGAGACACTGGGCAATAAACTAATGCAGCAATGATTATTGTACAGGGCTTATTTAGACTATTATATGAAGTCATGTTGCCATTAAAGGACTTCATTTCCCAAATTACAATTTTTCCTTTTTCCACATTTCACCAAGACGCATACCATTAAAAAAAATCCTCAGAAGGCTATGAGGTACTTTTTACTGCAACCTTTGCAAAGTCAACCAAGCAGATTCTATCTTTAAAAAAAAGCTCCATGAGGGGCAGTTAGATGGCTCATTGGATAGAGCCAGGCCTGGAGGTGGGGAATTCTGGTTGTGACTCTGACCTCAGCCATTACCTAGTTGTGTGACCCTGAGTAAGTCACCAATTGCCTAGCCCTTTCCTCCCTTCTGTCTTGGAACTGATACTTAGTATCAATTCTAACACAGAAGTAAGAGTTTAAAAATAGACTCCACCTATTATTCTCACCTCTAAGACTAAAATAATTTAGATCATATTCTCAACAATTTAGAAAGCTGTCAAGTCAAAAAAATAAGCCTGAATTTTTAAGTGTGACCAGATTTCTGAAGACAAACATATCATTTTGGTTATAAAAACTATTTTAGGGCATAAAGCAAAATAATAAGC
Organism: Monodelphis domestica; assembly: GCF_027887165.1. Taxonomy (NCBI): domain Eukaryota; kingdom Metazoa; phylum Chordata; class Mammalia; order Didelphimorphia; family Didelphidae; genus Monodelphis; species Monodelphis domestica. The sequence goes on from NC_077230.1 coordinate 57,244,884, forward strand.
AAATTCTTTCTTGGCCTCTTTTCTAATTTTATATAGACAAAAGAGTATTTCAGGATACTATCACTAGCACAGAGCAGAATGATTTATTTATTATTTCCTTACAATTATATTCAGCTACATATTCCATGGCAACAAGATTATTTTCCCCCTTAAATCTGTTTTCTTCCAACTTTGACATTTCTGTCACTAGCACTACCACTTACCAGTATCCCAAGTTTGAAACCTTGGGTTTAAATACAGGACTCTACCCTTCTGTCTTACTCCTCATGATACAAAGTTATAAAGTCCTGCCAATTCTACTTATGAAAACATTTCTAGATCAATAATTTCCTCTCTAGACCTAATGACTCCAACCAAGACAAACTGATCCTCATTACTGTCATACAAAACTAGGATCATGGGATTCTGCACAGAAGAGGAAAGGAGGGATGATAAAGAGGAAAGGAGATACCTCCGAACCAAGCTATTCCTTACAAGAAGCTAGTTTCAATCTACCTTTCTAAAATTATTCATTTCTCCATCCTTGTACTTTCTATTTTGAGCCTAACTGGTCTAACATATTCCAATGACATTTCGTCTTTTTTTTGTATAAGCTGTCTCCCATGCCTAGAATACTTTACCTCAGCTTCTCAGACTCAAGGCTCATTTCAAACACCACCTTCTACTGAAAGGAATTCCCTGAAGCCCCTAATTTTTAGTGCATCTCTCCCACCCTACCCCCAATAACTTTTCGTTTATTTCTCAATGCAGTCTCCCTACAGATTGAAAGCTCTTTTATGGCAGGGGTTGTTGGACTTTTTTATACCCACAGAGCCTAGTTCAGAGCTTAGCAATAGGAGAGGCAAATTAAATGCTGACTGAACTGAATGTAGATCTGAAAGGAAGCTCAGAGATTATTTTGCCCAAGCTTTTATCAAGGATCAAAGAAGTTGAATGAAAAAGTTCTCATATGCAAAAACCCTGAGTAAATAAATAGCAAAGCAAGACAGTCCCCTCTTTTCAGGACCTCATCTACTAAGGAGACAAAAAAAATGTAGGTTTTAGCTCTAAGTCAAATGGAAAGGCCACAAGGAATTTAGTGTGTTCTTTAATATTACATCCACTTATAAAACCTTATTGATATGTTGAAATAAGTGCCAAGGTCTTAGATGGTCAATAATTTTCTTGATCAAAAAGGTCATGATATCTACTAAGACCCTGGATTAGAAATCATATTTTAACTCCAAATACAATACTCTTACCCACTATGGGACTCGGGTATTCAGCTTATTTTATAGTTAAAACACTAACAAGGAAATGGGGTGGGGGGAAGAGGCACTAAATAAAAGGCAGACTGAATTGAATTGTTTTTGAATGCGAACACTTTCAATCTCATAATCTTCAAAACATAGTTAATATAGTAAGTCCATTAAGACTCATCTGTCTCAGCATTTTATCTCCCAATTTTATACTGTACAATTTAGGAGCAAGGTAGAAGACAAACTTAAAGCCTTGAAAAATACCTGAATAGAATTTATCCACATTAACACAAATTGGAGGATTAAAGTCACCTACATTTTTCATATGAGTTGGAACAATAAAAACATCAAATATTTAGTAAGACAAAAATTATCCTATCTATTTTTGGAAATTTACCCAGAAGTGAGTACAACAATGGAACAATTTCTCCTTCAGTTAAACTCTGGTAGCTAATATCCTTGATGATGAAATTCTCAACTTTGGAAAAAAAGAAAAAAATTAGCTATCGTGTAAATGACCTTGGAGGAAACATTTAAACTATGAAAAAGCTGCTGTCAGCATTTCTAGATGACCCCTAGTATTAAGATTTGATTAAAAAGAAACCAAAAAAACCTAAACCATGCCCTGAACACTCAACTTGAAATATCTTTCAACATTTTCTTCATCTATCTTTTCTATTTTCCCTTCTATCAATTTCATTTAAAAAAAGATGGAACATCTTTTCCTTTATGTTCTATTATTTCAATTGTTTTCTTCATCTACTCATGTCAAATTAGGTGTTTACTTTTATCAGCACACAGAATTTCCCATAGGATTGTCAAAAAGGCAAAACCCCTGGATTTGGAAGTGCTTGTCTTTCATTGAAATTTATTAGGTATAAGTCAAATTTTGGGAATTTGTAGCAGCCCTAATTATACAAATCATTCAGGGGATTAAAAAACTGATTCTCAATCAGAATCATCAAATGAATGGCAAAATACAATGTTACTGAAGAGATGAGATACATTCAAGTTGAAGAAATATTGCCCTGTCAAAAGAAAAACAGTATAAAGTTTCAAAACATTCTATCAAAGTTGAGCCAAATGCTAAGAAGAATGCACAGGGGTAAGGGGTGACTTAAAAATTGTAATTAATGAAAAATGGATGACTAAGAACTGTTTGGTTTTGCTAAAACATATAATCGTCAATATTTAGAAAACCAGACCTTTCTCAAATAGCAAAATTCTTAATATAGCTTCAAACTTTTCATTTAACTTTTTTCACTCCTACTTAAGATGAATTATTTTAATGTAATTTTAAAATATTGGCACATGTGACAACTACTTCAAATAACAACTTACTAATTTTTCAATTATGTAGAATCATAGATCTTTCGATCTTTAAGGGTTGGAAGTGGCCCCAGTAGATAATTCAATTCAATAAGCATTATATAGGTGTAAAGATTACAGTCTGGAGGTTAACAGACTTGCCTAGTCACACACCTAATAGTATTCACTGCACAATTTTTTCTTCTGCTAACCCCACCACTTTTCTTACTGCAAATAAATTTTTACAATTTCAAAATAAATTAGCTCTACAAAGGATAATATAGAACTGGAAATCATCCAGTTCAATCTTCATTTTATAGATAAGGAAATCAGTGACTTGTACAATATCATAATAGTAGTAAATGACAGGTATGGAATTTGAACTCAAGTTGTCTGATCCCAAATCCACTGCTTTCTGTACCACACTGCCTCTCTCTAGAGTGAATATGGATGACCAGAAGTGAACATATGGTCATGGTGCTGACTCATTTGATTATTTAAGATATAAACATTTTCTCAAATCAGGTACAGCAGAAAGTAGTACTATAGATTTTTCCCATTAAGACTGAGGAAGCAATTAAGAGCCACCAACCATACAATAAGTTCTATCCAACATAGCCAGACCTGATGCCAAAAGGCAAAGCAGCACACCAGATACTCTTTTGTTGAAGGCACAAAAATCTAAGTGATGCAGAGTTATGGATTTAGAAGCCTGATTCAAATCCAAGACCTGCTATTTACTGGGTGACTTTGTGTAAATCAATCTCAAAGGCAAAATTAAAGACTAAACAGCCTCTTCCAACTCAAAATCTAAGATCTTTATCTTGTACTTTACTTTATACTTACTTGCATTTATTCACTTTAATTTTATTTTGTATGTGTACTTGTCTTCCTCATTAAAATGTTAATTATGCTCTGTATGAATAGGGAGGGATTGTTTTTTAAAACTTTTATCTCAAGAGACCTAGCAAAGTGCCTGACATGTGATGGGTTATTAAGAAATGTTTGCTGACATTAGTACCTTATACATGGATCTGTTTCTTTGAAGGAGATATTTTAGTATGCTTCGATGGACAATATGTAAACCCAATATTAAAAAGAACCCAATGCTATGGACATTGTTCCACTTCTAAACATACTAGTCTATAATATTATCAATCATTTCCATTGTCTAATAAGGAGTATAATACGTCCCTCTTATCTCCTCAAAATAAAAAGGGGGGAGGGGTATGCTAGCATACTTTTCTAGTTAAAATTAAGTCAAGATAACTTGAAAACATCATGCATAGAGTAGTTAGTAAGGGGAAGAACACCAGACATAGCTTGAATCTGAACTTGGAAGCTGTGTGACCTTGGACAATCTAGTTACTTTTGGGGGCCTCAATTTCTTCACCTGTAAAGTTGAAGGGTTTGGAAAAATAAATTTGAAAGGAAGGACCCTTCCAGCTTTAACAGGTTATGTATGGTGTCCCTTTTCGCCATCTCTAAAACATTTGGGCTAAGAGCAAATTAAAGGGGATCTCTCCCCAAACCTGAACCTTCAGCCAAAGAAATGCTGTGTCAGGGTGTAAGGACAAAAAAGCATTCGGAGACAGCTTTCCTCAAAAAAAATCGCCCCCTTTTTTGCTGGGGGAGCGGGGGAGAAGACACACCTAAAGACACCAATCTGTTCCTCTGAAAGTCACACACCCCATTCATTGCTCCCCAATCACCAGACACCACCCCACCCCGGCATCTCAAACCCACGTGCTGCCCCCCCTGCCGGGGCCCCAGTGGCTCTGGGGGACTGTGCCCGCCTGCCAGCCTGTGGAGGGCAGCGGCGGGGGGCGGGGCAGTGTCTGTGGCGTCCCCGAGCCCTCCCACGCCGGTGTCTCACCATCTCCTCGTGGGCGCCGGTGCCGTCCTGGTGGCCGCTGCCAGCCCCGGCCGGGGCTGGACTGGCCCTGCCCTCCGGGGTCTTTCTCTCGCTGTTCCGTTTCACGCCTCCGCCTCCGGCATCGCCACGGCCGCCGCTGCCCGTGTCCCGCCGTCGTCGCTGCCGACTCCACAGGTACACGGCGCCCGCGCCCAGGATGAGCGGCGCCCCGACCGCCAGCGCCAGCTGCCAGCGAGGCAGGCCCCCCGCGCCGGGATCCACTGCTCCATTCCCCACCCCAACCCCGGCGCTGGGGACCGCTGCCACCGCCGTCTCCAGGGGCTTAGAGGCGGCCATGACGATCTTTCCACTCCTCAGCCGCCGCTCCTCCTCGGTCGCCCCAGTCCTGGAGCGAACACGCCAGCCAGCGCACAGCAGGAATAGCGAGCGAGTGAGCGGGCGACAGAGAAGGGCCAGAGGGCACCGGAAACCCGGGGCATGCCGGGCCAGCCTTCCGGTCTCCTAGCCATCCCAAGGGGGCGGGAGGGAGAGACAATCACTTCCGGTCACGGGACCACCCGAAGTCTGTATCTGAGGTTTCTAGCCTCAATTCTTTTAGCTCTACTGAGTGGAAGAGTCTCCTCTGAGTCTCTGTCCCACTTGCACTTGAGGATCAGAGTCGGGATGGATGTGAATGGAGCGATTGAGCGGTGATTTTATTGAGGTGGAGGGGAGTGTTTGTAATAAGGCTCAAACGAGATAATGGATGTTAAAAGGTTTGCTAACCTTCAGATGTTATTTAAACGGCCGTCCGTTAATCAGAGAAAGAGCTGGCTTGTCGGAGGGGGCGGGGCGGAAGGTTGTGCCCTGCTGCAATTGGTTCTATATGGTGGGGGCGGGGCCGGGCAGAGTACGCTCCGCCCCACTTTCTGACAGGGCCGCGGCCCAGATTCCCTGTGTTCCTGATCGCTCTAGTTTCTGTGACTCCTCGGTGGTTGTGTATACCGCTGTCTCCATTGTCCTTTGTACAGATCTTTTGGCTCTCCTTCCAGAATTGCTCAACCTGCATCTTATCGCGGGGGACCACCTCCTCAATAGCTTTAGTGAACGTGAGGTTGTTGTGGGGCAAGGAGACACGATACAAAACGATTGTGCTTTTGTTCAAGATTTGCAACACTTCCCCCTTCTCCCTATAATCCCTCCCAGTAAAAGTGATGTGCAGTCACTGTTACCTGTCTTACCAAGTGCACATTACTGTGATTGAGCTGTTATTGGCTGCCTCTAACGAAAGCCCATGCTTATCTTTCTCCCCAGGTCCCTAAAGCCACCTCTAATCAAAGCCATGTTTTATTTTTCCCTTTAGCTCCCTATAGATTCCCAATCCTGTGTTTAGACTGACCATCATGCACCCACCATAACTGGGACTCCCTTCTACCCAGTTCTACTCCAGCATATTCTCTTATCTTCTCTCCCAAGTTTGACTTTATAATTTTGTTCCACCTCAGGACCAGTCCCTTACAAAACCTAATTTCTCTAACCCTGAATGTTAGTGTTATGGTATATAAATAACCTATTACTATATTAAGCATTCACCTCTTAAATAATCAAACTGCTTAAATAATCATTCACTGCTGTCAACATCTATGTGGGAGAAGCTCTTATTTACAAATTATAATCCTAAAATTTATACTAGTCTTGGATTTAGTAAGAAGCCTCATTCTCCTGGTTATATGAGCCTTCCTCTTAACATAACCTAAATGTGTGAACACATTAAAAGTATCTTTTGCCCTTTCTGCCAGTTCCCTCTGACTAGATTACACTCAAACCAGTCATGCCTCATTCCTTTCCAGGATGTACTGAACTTTATAGGCCATGTCACCATGGAAATCTAGAAATCCCCAGTTTATTTAGTTTGAGGATAGAAACCCCAGGTTTTGACCTTGTCACAGGAGAGGTTTCCCCCTGACAATAGACAATAGACAATAGACATCCACTTCAGCTTTGGTGCAGTAGGTCAGTCCCACAAGCTGAAGGTCGGGAGTTCAATCCTTGGTAAGGAAGGTGTGATATATACAGGGAAAGACTTCTGAAGACAAAAGAGCTACTTGACTTGATGGGGTTTACCTCCCCACCTAAAGTGGATGTCTATTGTCTGGGGAAGTGAGACCTTCCCTCAAGGGGAAACCTCTCCTGTGACAAGGTCAAAACCTGGGGTTTCTACCCTCAAACTAAATTGACTGGGGATTTCTAGATTTCCATGTTGACACCATGTCTCCCCCTCCCCTTCCTTAGGTTGTCTACCCCCAACCTTTTTCAATTTTTTCCCAAATGAGTCTTCCCTATTTAGAATGTAAGCTTCTTGAAGATGACCACTATCATTTCTACTAGTATTTGTGTTCCCAGATCTTAGCATGGTGCCTGGTGCATGACAAATGCTTTTTGATTGATTAAAGATTCTGGTCTTCAAGTTCTAATTCTGGGAAATACTGCCAGTGTGACCCTCTTTAATTGCTTGAAACCTTCAGTGCCCCAGGTAATGCTCAAGGCTACAAGTTGCAGAGCTCTAGGTTTGGAAGATGTTTCCCCACCTAAAGTTCCCTGCACTGATCAAAATTGTTTAACCATATTAAATGGGTAACCAAAGGAAGAACTATGGTAGTCATTCAAAAAATATTGTTAGACTTTGAAGATACAAATACAAAAGTGAAACAGTTCCTAACCTCAGTAAGCCTACAGTCTACCCAGAAGATAAAACATTTTCACAAATAAGTAAATACAGGATATATACAAAACAAATTCAGAGTGATAAGAGGATATTAACTACTGGCAAAATCCAGAAAGCTCTTTAGAAAGAGGTAATATATATTCTGATCCTAATGATTAAATACGAATTCAGAATTTCTACCCTCTTTTCCAAACCCCATAATAATTTTCTTATATATAACTTTTTATGATTTAGAAAGCATTTCCCCCCAAAAATACTCCTGTAAGATAAGTAGTACAAGAATTACTTAATAACCCCCAGAGCTGTGGAAAGAATGCTAGATATTTTTTTTAACCCTTACCTTCTGTCTTGGAGTCAATACAGTATATTGGCTCCAAGGCAGAAGAGTGGTAAGGGCTAGGCAGTGGGGGTCAAGTGACTTGCCCAGGGTCACACATCTGGGAAGTGTCTGAGGCCAGATTTGAACCTAGGGTCTCTAGGCCTGACTCTCAATCCACTGAGCTACCCAGCTGCCCCCAGAATGCTAGATTTTAAGTCAGAGGACCTGAGTTCAAATCCCAACCCTGCCACTTACTGCCTGTGTGATTTTGGGCAAGTCACAATCTAAGCTTCACCCCATGAATAGGGTGAAAGGATTATATGAGATAGTCTCAATTCTCCTATGATCACATGAATTTATGAGCTTGTAGGGTTTGTTGTGTTGATATGGAATCTAAGAAAATCCCAAATTTAGTCAGTTTGAAAGCTGGAGACCCTCACCCTTGGTTTGAGTGATAATCCCCACTGAAGGAAATCTCAAACTAACATTAGATATTTAATGGATTTAGCTAGGTGGAGTTAGCAGATTTTAGTCAAATGTGAAGTATTCTTTTGTCCCAGTAGCTTTTCCCTTTGTATCAGATCCTTTCTGAAGAAGGCCCATACTTGTGTAGGGACCACCCTTTTTATTATCCATTGTAAGTAAGTAATCCATTCCCTTACACCCTAGCCTGTGGCTATGGTTTCTTTCCCCCCAGCCTACAGGTGTAGGTGGAGCCCTCCCATTTCCTTGTAGCCATGGTAATGTCAATCAATCATGTTTCCCTATCCCTTGATTTCCCAAAAGAGTATATAAGCTTCCCAATTTTCATGGCTCTTCAGAATTTTGATCTAGTATGGTGACATTCCTAGGGGTCAGTGGCCAGAGCAACCAGAGTCTTGGGCTCTTTGTGGGTTTGTAGTGTGCAACTCTGTGTGGAAGCCTTGAGGAAAGTTCAATAGAACCCCTTAATTTTTAAAGAGTGATTTTTCTGACCATTTTATAGTTCTGTTTTTTTTCCAGCTTAACAGTAGATATCTAACAGGAAGGATAATACACTTATCCATAGTCATACAAATAATATCATAGCAGGATTGGAACCTGCTGGGTCTCCTTAATTCTAGGCCAGTATTCATCAGTTAGAGCAAGTTGTTTCTCATGTATTAATATCCTCATTTTATTGATGAGAAAAGTGAGGATCATAGCTGAATGATATACTAATGGTTCCATAAGAAGTTAGGCTCAGAAATAGGCCCAGTGGCCTTTTTTTTTATGGGTGGGGCGTGGGGGGTGGGGGTGGATTCAATCTGTGATTTTAGCTGTGTATGTTGATGCAGATCTGCAACTGTTCTATAACTTACTGTCTTTAAGAGTTTCTTATTGTACTCATTGAAAGGTTAAGTAGCCTGTTCCAGACCAGAGTTACTTTGTATCAGATGTATCAAAGGCAGGACTTAAGCTCAAGTTTTCCTGACAGATGCTAGCACCCCCAATTGTAATACTATTCCTTTCCATTTTACCATTAAACAATGCATTTTTTCCCTTACAACCTGAATACAGGAAGAACAACAGCTGGTATTTGTGCTTTAAAGTTTGTAAATATGTTACCTGATTGACTCCTCAAAATAACTATGAGGTAAGTATCATGGGTAATTACCATTTTACAGATTTCTGAACTAAGCCTCAAAGATATTAAAGAATTTAAGTCAAAGGTAGATTTGAAATGAGTTCCCAATGCTACCTACTCCCTTCTACTCTGACTCAAAAATAGGTTGTATTCCAAAATGACACTTTTCAATTGCTTGTTTGAAATTCAGTATCTCCAAGAAGTAGATAGAGCCAGGTATTAATAGCTCTACATTATAGATGGAGAAAGCTTAGGTACAGTCAGCAGTGTATCTAGAATTGGACTGCCTGTTCTAGTGTCTTACTTTGTAGTTCCTTTTGACTCTTCTATGTTAACCCTTTGCTTTTTAGACTAATAGAAGCAAGAATACTATGCTTACAATTAAATTTTGAAACTGGATTAATTGGCACCAATAGGGCCTAACTAATTAAATTAGGATGGTGTAATTTGAAATAGATTCAGTTCTTCAGTGCTGTATGTAAATCCTCATTAGTAAATTGCTTTGAGGCAATGGAGTGTTTCTTAGCAACAGAACTGAGAAGAGAGCTAAAAATAATAGCAATGGAAATCTGAGTACTTGGTTCCAGGCACTGTCTCCCTCAAGCCTATATTATAAGCATCACTGTGCATCTGTATTCCTTTCCTCTTGGGAAATAAGCAGATGGCATTTATACAACAAAGTAAAGTAACTAACACAAGCAATTAGTAATTGCTCTACTAAGTATTTACAAAGCACTTAATACTTTTCAGAGCATTTTCATATACTATCTCATATAATATGGCAACCTATTTAGAGGTACGTAGAACAAATAACATAATTCCCATTTTACAAAGAATAAAGTCAAGACAGAATTGTTACATATTTATCTCAATATCAGGGTGATTTTATATTAAATACATATGTTTATCTCATAATGACCCCAGTAAGGTTTGAGTTGTCCTCCAACTTTTTTTTCCTCCTATCTACCAAACATCTGAATTTCTTGAATCATTTTAAAGAGATAAATACCATTTTCGCTACCCAATAAATTTCTGCAATGATATATGTTAAACCCCACAACTAAGCAAATTTGTTCAAAGAGGCTTCTTTGAGAATAATTTCCTTAGAAAGTAAAATGATTGTATGACCTCATTGTCATTGAAGAGTGAAGGTTTTTATGAAAAAATAGTATTTACTGGGTACTTTAAATTTTCAGTTTTTTTAATTTGCTTTGAAGAGGTGATCCATAATCATAATTCTTTGGGATATTTTTCAATCAAATTTTCTTTTTTAATAGCACTCCCCTCAAAGAATTCCCCCAAATTTTCTTCTAAGAATTTTGGAAGAAAACTAATGCTGAATATGCTTCACTGACTCCATTGTAATTGATTAATCATGCTAGTGTTCACTGGTGAGGTCTCCAATTTTGAGTCTATTCTTTAGTGCATTTAAGAGATAAGAAATGATCTTATAAGGCTTACATAAAAATCTTTATTAATGATCCATTATTCCCATTATGATATTCAAGGAGATTATGCTACAGATAATTCAAATTAACTTAGAAGTAATCTATATTTACTACCTACGCTTTGGCATCCCTATCCTGTCCTTGAATATTTTTCATCCTAACAAGTAATTTTCTATGTCAGATTCAAATGGTAACTCTAATGGACCAAGGATTATTTTCATTCATGTAAAATTTTTATATGCTCTTCCCCTCAAATTTACCCAAAATAGACATTTGAAACATACTGCTTTCTTTCTGAATGTTATAGGCAAAGTTCTTAGTAGCAATAATCCCCCTAGGAATGATATCAGATCAGACCAATTACCTAGTTTCTTTCTTCTGCCCACAGACAGAGAATTGGGGTTCCTGGTTAAACTGTTCTAAGAAATTGTAACAGAATCAATATCTTTATACACATCTAATTTTCTGGAATTAATAACTTTTAAAAATAGGTTAGATTATAGCTTTTATAGTTTGGTGCTATATACTTGGTCCTCTAACAAGTCTACTATAGCTTAAGGTACTGCTTTCAAAATACTTACTGAAGGTACAGAACATATAAGCCTATAAATATGTACAAGGTGATTTGAAAAGAAAGAGCATTAGGATCAGGAACAGATTTCTCTAGGAGACTTCAGGTGAGCTGAACCTCGAAAGAAATCAGACTTTTTTTTTTAATTAAAATTTTATCATACAAAACACTTCCATATTGGTCATTGTTGTAAGAGCACACTCACACAAACCACAAAACCCCAAATAAAACTCAATACACTGATGTGCTTTGATCCACATCCATCAGATTCCAACAGTTATTTCTTTGGAGATGCATAGTGTAAACCTTAAAATTTCTTAGACTTATAAATGTTGGAAATTTCACCATTGGGAAATTTCATACTTGAAAAATTTCCTACTGATAGTCTATTGGAATGTGAACGCCCCCTTGGCATGGGAGGGTCCTTCTCCTCCCTACTTAAGATTACTTTAGGACAGAAACCTTTTGCTGAACAATGGAAAGGGCTTTGACCTATGCTTAAGCATAGAACAGGAAGTTCTTTGAGTCATGATTGATTTTAGAATTGATACAATGGAGATACTTGGAATGACAGAACCAGGTCTTGGAACTTCCAATCTCCACCCTGCTCAGGGTAACAGGATTTAGGAAGGGCTACAGCAAAGGATCAAGATTTAATTATTTGAGAATATGACCTTCAACAGACATGTGCAAAGGGGCAGACCTCTGGGCGGTCCTGGGTTAAGCTAGAGCCACCATTGGCACAGGGAAGACATGGACAGTGATTGGTAGATGTGAGAACTGAGGGGAGGGAACTTGGATGGTTTCCTTAAAGATAGAGGGGGTCTGAGGACTAGAGAGGTTGGAGAGGTTTTGCTCTGAGAGGTTGTGCTCTGAGAAGGTTGCTCTGAAGGAAGTTGGAGGTGGAGGCCCCTGAGACTGTTTCTCCATTTTGGTCACGTGAGTGATAGGGACTGATCTCTTTTCTTTGCCTCAGCTAACTAAGGGCTTGGGCCTTTTGGCCCAGCCTAAACAGAGGGGGTATTTAAGCCCTATTCCCTTCTCTCCCCTTTGTCTCTCCCTCTCTCTCTCTCTCTCTCTCTCTCTCTCTCTCTCTCTCTCTCTCTCTCTCTCTCTCTCTCTCTCTAATACCTTTCTTCCTCCTGTTTGTAATTAAAAACTCCATAAAGGGTTGACTGCTGACTTGAGTTTTCATTTAGGAATTACATAGCTGAATTCCTTGGCAACCTTAAATTAATATATATCAGTCTTTTAAGGTGATTTCCTTGTCACATTGTGGTGACCACGAAGGGAGTCTAAAGAATTCTCTCAATAAGCTTCTGAAATTCCTTGCCTTTTTACTCTACCGTCTCACCACTTAGTCCCTTTTAACAGCAAACTTGGCTTAAAGACACAGCTGCTAGAACACGTGAGTATAAAAAACTTTTTCTCTCTTCACTTTTCTCCTTAAGTTAAATTGGAATCAGCAGTTTTTCTTTTTCTTCCCTTTAATCTAAAGGGACAGCTGGGTAGCTCAGTGGATTGAGAGCCAGGCCTAGAGGCAGAAGGTCCTGGGTTCAAATTGGACCTCAGATACTTCCCAGCTGTGTGACACTGATAGTTAGATAGAAAACAGCTGTTTTAAATCTCAGCAACAGGACCCTAAAGTCCTGGCTGGAAGAGCTGTTTCTAAATATCCTTTCCCTTAAGGAACAACTTCCTAGATTAGGAAAAAAAAAAAACCCTGTGGAAAGTTTGTTGCTTTGCCCTGCTCCCCACGTGTTTTGTGAAATTACAAAATATATATATAAAAATGAATACTACATTCTTTGACATTTATATGGCAGCTGAAGAATTAGGGGCATTGAGGAATGCAGGATACCTCCAAATTTTTATATTAATAGGTACTGTCATTTTTGTACTCCTCAATACTATATTTAGAGATGCTGAAATAAAAAAAATTAAGGATAAAATGCAAGCCCAATTAGAAGATCTAAAATGTTTCTTACAGGATCAATTGGCAAACACCCACTCTACCAGAAACAGACCTGTTTCTGAACCTTTGAATGAGGAAATTTCCTTCCCTGAAATAGAGATGGAAAACACCTTCCCTATAGCCCAGTTAACAGACTGCTTCTCTTGTGCAGTGCAAATCTTGACTGAATTTAATTCCCAAAACCCTTCCCCTGCAATCCCAGTTTCTCATGTTCCCTCTCCTACAGAAAACCAAATTCCAATGCAAAGGAGATCTTGTCCTCCTAGAGAAACCTGTCCTTGTCAAACTGACCCACAGGTACAAAATTCAACTAGAGGCCTGTTTCCTCTAAGAGAAGTACCTGAAATAGGACGGAATGGGGATGTGGTGACTTTAAGACATAGGATACCGTTTACTCCCCAAGAAATAAATGAATTTACACGAAATATCCCCACATATGAACAAGATCCTTTTCTAGTAACAAAAAAGATGGGAGACATATTTTTTCAGTATAATCCGTCTTACAAGGATGTTGAGAACTTACTACAGGCTTTTTTAAGTGAACGTGAAAAAAATAAAATAATTGCTCATGTCAACAAAACCCGGGGGCGTAATGCAGCACATTGGCCATCTCAGGATCCCAAATGGGACTATAACAATCCTGAGGATTATCTACAACTATACCTTTGTAGAGAGGCCATCCTCACGGCAATGAAGGAATGTGCAGACAGTACAGATAAGTGGATGGAACTGGAAAAAATTAAGCAAAAGGAAGAAGAATCACCCTCCAGATTTATGGATAGAATTATTGAGTTTGGGGACAGATACTTAGATTGGGACCTAACTAAAGAGAGTAGTTTAAGACAAGTTAGAAGGATCTTTGTAAAGAACTCTTGCAAAGCAATTAAGAATTATTTTAGAACGCAATGCCCAAGATGGTCAGATATGGACCTTGAAGAATTGCGAAAAACAGCTATATATGTTTTAAAGGGAAACAAAGAAAAGGAGGAAGAAAATAATGATGACATGGAGGAAATGAAGAAAAAATAAGATATTTAATAGATAGGATGACTAAATTAGAAAGTGGGCATGATAATGAACCAACGACAATTGCCCCTCTCCAGAAATCCAATTATCAATCCATTACTTGTTACTTCTGTGGGAAGAAGGGCCACAAAATGATGGAATGTAGAACCTTTCTTAAGATGTTTGGAAGGAATACACAGTTTAATAATAGCTTTAGAAATAATAACTATAGAAATGATGATAATGGTTATAGAAACCAGAATTCTAGAAATTATAATAATGACTATGGAAATAACTATAATGAATATAGAAATAAGAACTTTAGAAACCAGAATTATAGAAATAGGAATTGGGAAAAATAATGACAATGCTACAAATGAAGAAAATTATAATGATAATGAACAACAACAATATACGAGAAATGGCGCTTGTCCAAAAAATACTCGAGGTACTAATGACCCTCAGAGAGGTGCCCTTCAGGGGGGTGCCCAAGGAATATCCCAAACACAATGATGGTGTCCGGGGGGGGATAGGGCACAGGAATCAGAGGATACAACCTTTGATTTCCCGGACCCTGATGTCCTACCTGTTGTCCCTATCCACTGCCTCCCCATACTAATGAACCCCATGTTACCTTAAAGGTTGGGTAACACCTATTATGATTGTCTATTAGACACCAGAGCTTCCTGGTCTGTATTAAAGAGAATACCTGATTTACAATGTTATTCTGTTGGCTCAGAGAATGTAATGGGAGTATCAGGAATAACCCAAAGAGTTAAAAGACTTCCTCCTAGAATGGTGTCTGTAGGACCCCTAGAAGTACAACACTCCTTCCTTTTGATGCCTGACTCCCCTTTAAATTTGCTGGGGAGGGACCTTCTATGCAAACTCAGAGCCACAATAACCTGCTCCCCAGATGGCTCATTATCATTAGAAGTACCAGAGGAATCTTTAAATTTACTCCCTGTAATTCTCTCAGAGAGTCAGGAGAAAAAAGAGGATCCTGTCTTTGCAATATCTAAAGATATACCGGAGTCTCTTTGGGCCACATCTTCTTCCGATGTAGGTTTACTTAAGTCGGCTGTTCCTGTGCAGATAAAAACTAAATCTAGCCCACCTCCTTCTATCCCTCAGTATCCCCTCTCAAAGGAGGCAATTGAGGGTATTACACCAGTTATTAACTCATTAATAGAACAGGGAATAATAATCCCTTGCAAATCTGAATATAACATGCCCATCCTGCCAATTAAAAAACCTAAAAGAGGGCCCGATGGGCAAGCACCTCTATAGATTCATACAGGATCTAAGGGCAGTGAATAATCATGCTATAAAGAGACACTCTGTAGTTTCTAACATACATACTATTATTTCATCTATTCCTAGCACAGCTACATACTTTACAGTAGTAGACTTGTGTTCAGCTTTCTTTTCCATACCTATTCATGAGAACTCCAGGCATATTTTTACTTTCACCTGGAAGGGCTCACAATATACCTGGTGTCGGCTGCCACAGGGTTATGTCGAAAGTCCGAGCTTATTTGAGCAAATTTTGAGCCAAGACACAGACAATATAACATTTAAAAATAGCAAATTAATCAAATATGTAGATGATCTACTCTTGGCTTCAACAGATTCAAAAACATGTCAAGAAGATAGCAAACACCTTCTTTTGGAATTGCACAAGAGGACATAAAATCTCTAATGATAAAGTTCAATGGTGTCTCCAAAAAGTAGAATATTTGGGATTCATCTTGACTGCAGGTGCTTGTTATATTTCTCCAAAACGAATTGAGAATATTCAAAAATTGAGTGCTCCTACCACTAAAACAGCTGAGAGCAATTTTAGGAGCAACAGGGTTTTGCAGACAATGGATTCCTTGCTATGGGGAAATTACTAAACCCCTTATAGCATTAACAAAGGATTCGGTTCCTGAACCCCTCAAATTAGAGCCTGAACACCTGTCAGCTCTATCAGATCTAAAAAAGGCTATCATGTCTGCCCCTGCTCTAGGCATCCCAGATTACAACAAGCCATTTACTTTATATGTGCATGAGCGAAGAGGAGTAGCCTCTGGTGTGTTAACTCAGACTTTGGGACCTTCTCAGCGCCCAATTGCTTATTATTCTGCCCAACTAGACCCAGTAGCAGCAGGAGTACCACCATGCCTTAGAGGAGTAGCTGCTACAGCCTTACTAGTAACAAAAACTGTTGATTTAGTATTGGGATGTCCATTAACAATAATGTGCCCACATGAGATAGAAGCATTATTGATAAAACATAGAACACAGGCATTCTCGGATCAGAGAATTACAAGGTATGAAATAACCTTATTAAATAGTGAAAATATTACCTTGAAACGCTGTTCAACTCTTAACCCTGCCACCTTGCTTCCAGATTTACCTACTTCAGGAGAACCATTACATAACTGTGAAACATTCGTGTCCATGGCAGAAAAGCCTCGAGATAATCTCTTGGACAGTCCCTTAGACAATGCAGATCTGATTTTATTTACCGATGGTTCCTCTTTTATGAGGGATGGCATATGTTACACTGGAGCTGCCGTAGTCTCAGAATTTGCCATTGAATGGTCAGCTTCACTACCTTCTAATATTAGTGCTCAAGGAGCAGAACTCATAGCTCTAAAACAAGCTTGTATAATTGCCAAGGATAAAAAGGCAACAATTTATACGGATTCTAGATATGCTTTTGGCATTTGTCACTCAGTCGGGATGCTATGGCTCCTGAGAGGATTTTTAACCTCAGCTGGAAAATCCATAGCTAATGCAGAAATTATTAATGAAGTTCTTTCTGCTCTCAAACTGCCTAAAGCCCTAACTGTAGTTCATTGCTCTGCCCATACAGGTGGCTCTGACCCTGTCTCTAGAGGAAATGACTGAGCAGATGCCGCTGCAAAACTAGCAGCCATAGAAGGACCTGGATTAATTTTAACATTAACCACCACTGATAATTTAAATTTATCACTTTCCTATAATGAAAAGGAAGTGGAAAAATGGAAACAAAAATTTAAAGCAAAACAGATTAAGGGAGTATGGGTGTCATCTGAAGGAAAACCCCTGCTCCCTAGAAGTTTCTATAATAAAATTTTCCAATCTATTCATAAAAATGGTCATTTTGGCACCCAGGGCATCGTGGACTCTGTCAAGAGAGTATGGACAGCCCCTGGTATAACTACTATAGCCTCTAAAGTATGTTCAGCCTGCTCCATTTGCCAGGCATATAACCAACATGCATATCGTGGAAAAGCCTTTGGGGGACGTCCTCTGGCTTACACACATTTTGAACATCTACAGATAGATTTCATAACGATGCCAAAGGCTGGAGGTTATAAATTTTGTCTAGTAATTGTAGATCAACTAACCAGATGGCTGGAAGCATTTCCTACAACCCGAGCCGCAGCAGATTTTGTTGCAAAGATCCTTTTAAAGGAAATTTTTCCTCGTTTTGGCCTGCCAGCACGTATTGACTCTGATAGAGGGAGTCATTTTACCGATTCTGTCTTAAACCAAATATATTCTTGCTTGGGGATAACTCCAAAATTCCATGTTCCATATCACCCCCAGAGCTCAGGCCAAGTGGAGAGGATGAATAAAGAACTTAAGACTATAATTGGCAAATTATGCACTGAGACCCATTTAAAATGGCCTGAAATTCTCCCTCTGGCCCTATTTTATCTTAGAAGCAGGCCTAGAGGAGACTTACATATTTCACCATTTGAGATGCTTTTTGGACATCCGCCTATACAGGCTAAGCCTTTCTCTCCAGCTTATACATCGCTATTAGGGGGAGATATTACTATTGCTTCCTATATACAGGAGTTACAGCACAAACTACGTGAACTTCATGAATCCGGAGCTGCAGTACAAGCTGGACCATTAGACTTTTCTCTGCATGACCTGAATCCAGGAGATCAAGTTTATATCAAGAATTTCAAGCAAACTGGAGCAACTCAACCTTCATGGGAAGGACCATTCCAAATATTATTAACTACTCCAACATCTATAAAGATTGGAGAAAGGGACTCTTTGATTCACTGCTCACATGTGAAGAAAGCATCTTCTGCTGAGACTGATTGACTGTATCCTATCATATGAATTCAAGATAATAATCCATAGACAAATGGATGCTGTTTTTTCAAGAATATATTGAATTACTGTTTTTTTTCTTATTTTTCTTATTTTCTTTTATTTTTTGATCAGAATATTTGATTTTTTTTCATTTTTTGTACTGAAGGTACACATAATTAATATTAATATTTTTTCCTGCAGTAATACAAGTTAATATATAAACTCTTGCTATAATATCAATATATGCCTAAAAGCTTTAAACTATGGGAACCTGCCATTTATTGATAAAATATTATAGGACTGTGATTAATGTTTGTGTCTGATTCCAGGAAAAGGGATAAAAACAAGGAGCACAGACTAAACCTGAATAGTGCCAATAGAGCACACAAGAAACATTAAAGTGAGACTCGAGGTTGCGACGGTTAACTTATGTTTAAGTCATAGGACTTCCTTGTATCTACACTCTTTGTGAAGTACTCAAACAAGTACAAAGCTTGACTATCATGCTGGCTCCCTATATCCCTGATGAAAAAAAAAAATCAGACGAGGGAATGACATTTCCCCATCAAGATAGAATTCTAATTCTTTTCTTCTTATATTATGGCAACTTCCTATAGTCTTGGCTACAAATGGCTAAGTGAAATATTACTGCATTCTGTCCTACATACTTGTGGGATAGAAATCATTAAACTGGACCTATACAAGGCCTATTTTGAATTTTTCTTTTGCTTTTGATTATTTTTCTATTCTTTTGATAATTGACACATACACCCCCATAACTGAACATTGCATTCTGAGCTAAATTGATATTTTTTTAAATACTTCAGGGGGGATTGTATTTTAATTTAAAATCTAAGAATTTTTTTTATTTTTGAATTTTTTTTCAACCAAGAATTTTGCATTTTGTTTAAGATTTTACTGTTATAAAAAATTAAAGATTTTGATTCTGTTCGAGAAAATGATCTTCAAGAAAGAAGCTTGAAACTTTTATATCCAGAGAATGAACTGTTGCAGAAAGGTGCCGAAAACCTACACTTCATCAAGAAGATCAAGAATGAACTTTGGATATGATTGATTGGACTGAACTTTTGAATGAACATTTATTGTAACTGTACACATTTATGCCAAAGGGGACTGCCCCTAATTTGGCTTTCTGTCAATGCGCCTAGCAAAGCATTGGTTTTGTTTTCTTTTCTTTTCTATTTCCTCTCTCACTATTCTAATTTCTCTTAAACAATTGAATATTGTGTATATCTATAGTTAGAAGTGCATTTAGAACTACAAAATGATTATGTTAAATGATCAATGGGGAGACTAGTCTCCCAATGATCATCAGGGGGGATTGTAAACCTTAAAATTTCTTAGACTTATAAATGTTGGAAATTTCACCATTGGGAAATTTCATACTTGAAAAATTTCCTGTTGAGAGTGGGAACTCTATTGGAATGTGAACCCCATTGGCATGGGAGGGTCCTTCTCCTCCCTACTTAAGATTACTTTAGGACAGAAACCTTTTGCTGAACAATGGAAAGGGCTTTGACCTATGCTTAAGCATAGAACAGGAAGTTCTTTGAGTCATGATTGATTTTAGAATTGATACAATGGAGATACTTGGAATGACAGAACCAGGTCTTGGAACTTCCAATCTCCACCCTGCTCAGGGTAACAGGATTTAGGAAGGGCTGCAGCAAAGGATCAAGATTTAATTATTTGAGAATATGACCTTCAACAGACAGGCAAAGGGGCAGACCTCTGGGCGGTCCTGGGTTAAGCTAGAGCCACCATTGGCACAGGGAAGACATGGACAGTGATTGGTAGATGTGAGAACTGAGGGGAGGGAACTTGGATGGTTTCCTTAAAGATAGAGGGGGTCTGAGGACTAGAGAGGTTGGAGAGGTTTTGCTCTGAGAGGTTGTGCTCTGAGAAGGTTGCTCTGAAGGAAGTTGGAGGTGGAGGCCCCTGAGACTGTTTCTCCATTTTGGTCATGTGAGTGATAGGGACTGATCTCTTTTCTTTGCCTCAGCTATCTAAGGGCTTGGGCCTTTTGGCCCAGCCTAAACAGAGGGGGTATTTAAGCCCTATTCCCTTCTCTCCCCTTCTCTCTCTCTCTCTCTCTCTCTCTCTCTCTCTCTCTCTCTCTCTCTCTCTCTCTCTCTCTCTCTCTCTCATATCTTTCTTCCTCCTGTATGTAATTAAAAACTCCATAAAGGGTTGACTGCTGACTTGAGTTTTCATTTAGGAATTACATAGCTGAATTCCTTGGCAACCTTAAATTAATATATATCAGTCTTTTAAGGTGATTTCCTTGTCACAATAGCATTCTCTGTCATAAGGACTTCAGAGATTCTTAAGAGTCAGAGGTGAGGAATGCCAAAACATAGAAGCTAGATGTACAGCATGCCAAGCTGAGGAAACAGCAAGGTGGTCAGTTTGTCTGGATCATCATTTCCTAAGCTGTATAATGGGGAATAATGGTTCCTACATCATATGGGGGGTGTAGGACTTAAATTAGGTAATATTTGTAAAGTCCATGGCACTGTACTATCACATATTAATGTTTATTCTCACTCTTGCCTCTTTTAAGTGTGTTAAAGGGGCTTATATGAAATAATGAACCTGGAGAGTTTTAAGGGCCAAGTTGAGTTTGTACTTTATCCTTTAAAATGTAAGGTACTTGGGGGCAAGTAGATAGCTCAGTGGATAGAAGACCAGACCTAGAGACAGAAGGTCCTAGATTCAAATGTGACCTTAGACACTTGTGAAGATGGGATTACCCATTTCTTCCCCTTATATACTTCTAGTTGTATGATTCTGTGCAAGTCACTTAACCCCACTTGCCTAGCTCTTACTTCGCTTCTGCCTTGGAACCAATACTCATGACTGATTCTGGTAAGAGTTGAAAATATATATGTATAAAGTACTTGACAGAGACTTTTTTGTTTTTGTTTTTATAGCCCCAGCACCTAGTATAATGCCTGGCACTCATTAGGCACATAATCGATATTTAGTATTGTAAACCTTAAAATTTCTTAGACTTATAAATGTTGGAAATTTCACCATTGGGAAATTTCATACTTGAAAAATTTCCTATTGAGAGTGGGAACTCTATTGGAATGTGAACCCCATTGGCATGGGAGGTTCCTCCTCCTCCCTTCTTAAGATTACTTTAGGACAGAAACCTTTTGCTGAACAATGGAAAGGGCTTTGACCTATGCTTAAGCATAGAACAGGAATTTCTTTGAGTCATGATTGATTTTAGAATTGATACAATAGAGATACTTGCAATGACAGAACCAGGTCTTGGAAATTGCAATCTCCACCCTACTCAGTCCTAACAGGATTTTGGAAGGGCTGCAGCATAGATCAAAATTTAATTATTCCAATCTCTACCCTACTCAGGGTAACAGGATTTAGGAAGGGCTGTAGCAAAAGATCAAGATTTAATTATTTGAGAATATGACCTTCAACAGACATGTGCAAAGCCACAGACCTCTGGGCGGTCCTGGGTTAAGCTAGAGCCACCATTGGCACAGGGAAAATGATGGACAGTGATTGGTAGATGTGAGAACTGAGGGGAGAAAAAAAAGAACTTGGATGGTTTCCTTAAAGATAGAGGGGTCTGAGGACGGAGGGGTTTTGGTTGGAGAGCTTTTTGGCTCTGAGAGGTTGTGCTGCTCTGAAGGAAGCTGGAGGTGGAGGCCGCTGAGACTGTTTCTCCATTTTGGTCACGTGAGTAATAGGGACTGATCTCCTTTCTTTGCCTCAGCTATTTAAGGGCTTGGGCCTTTTGGCCCAGCCTAAACAGAAGGGGTATTTAAGCCCTATTCCTTTCTCTCCCCTTTCTCTCTCCCTCTCTCTCTCTATCTCTAATTCCTTTCTTCCTCCTGTTTGTAATTAAACTCTATAAAAGTTTGACGGCTGACTTGAGTTTTCATTTAGGAATTACATAGCTGAATTCCTTGGCGACCTTAAATTAATATATATCAGTCTTTTAAAGTGATTTCCTTGTCACAGTATCTATTTGGTTGAGACATTAGGGAGCTCCTTAAGGTTCCTGAGGCATCTAGTTACAGCCTAAGGAGAGCACCAGATTTGGAGTCAAGAAGACAAGTTCAAATGTGGCCTTAGCAGCATAACCCCAAGCAAGGCTTTTATCATATCATGCCTAGATTTTTATAAAAGCCTGCTGGTTTATCTCCCTGCCTCAAGTCTCTACCTACTTCAATCTATTCTCCACTTAGCTATATCACATTAGTCTTCCAAATCTCAGGTTGGACCATGCCAGTTTACCCCCAACCTCTACTCGATAAACTCTGGTGATTACCTATTATTACCTCCAGGATCCAATAAAGCCCTCTGATTTGTGTTTAAAGTGCTTTACAACCTTCCTACTTTTCCAAGTCTTCCATCTACTACTTCCTTCCATGGACAATGACACTAACTTCTTACTGTTCCTTACACACAGTCTACCATCTCCTATTCTCAGATATTTTCATTGTCCATCAGATCTAGAATATTCTCCCTCCTAATTTTTGCCCCCTAATTTTCCCAGTCACCTTCAAGCCTCAGCTAAAGTCCCACTTTCTGCAAGAAACCTTCATCTTAATGCTTCCCCTCTGGGATCCTCTCCAATTTATCCTTTATATTTTGTTGTTTTCATGTTGTCTCCCTGATTAGACTGTGGATTCCTTGAGGGCAGAGACTTTTTCTTTTTTTTGCCTGTTATTGTATCCCTAGCAATTAGCAGAGTGCCTGGCCCATAGTAAGCTCATAAAAAATGTTTAATTGACTTTTACTTGTTTCCCTCAGTTTCCTTATCTGTAAAACGAGAATGATGATAATTAACAATAATAGCTATTATGACCTCCATTTTACAGATGAAGAAAGGCAAAAAGAGGTGAAGTGACTTGCCCAGGGTAGCAAAATGTAAGAGACTTTATTTGAACTAAGGTTTTCCTGATGCCAGTTCTGGTGCTCTATCCATTATGGCACCTAGCTGCTCCATAACATGTATGTTCTAGATAAAATGAGAGAATATTTGCAATGTGCTTTGCATGGCTATATATAGTATATAAATACTAGCTATTATTATTGAGCAAGAAAAGGTAATGATTTTGCACTTTAGGAGGGTGATTTTGACAGCTTATATAGAGCGTTGTTTGAAGAAGGGAGGAATTGGAAAACAGAGTCCAGTTAGAAAGCTTTGTATTTAGTAGATGGTCCTCTGGAATCATGATTGGTCATGGCTTTGACAATTGTCTCTATGTTATTGCCATTATCATATAAATTGTTCTCTTGCTCATTTTCCATTGCATCAGTTCATATGTCTTCCCCAAGTTTCTCTGAACCAGTCCTTTCCATCAATTCTTATAATATAGTTCTATTATATTAAAAGACCATGATTTATGCAGCCACTCCCTAGGCTACCGGCACCTGCCCTTCTTAGTCTTCAGTTCTTTGCTACTACAAAAAGAGTTCCTATAAATATTTTGGTTCATATGGATCCTTTTCCTCTTTCTTTGATCACTCTGGGATTCAGGGGTCTTACAAGTAAGGCCCCCATGACTTGATGGATTCTTACCCTACACTTGCCCTGGAATGTTAGGGGCTATGTTCAAGCCATGCATTAAGCTCAGGTTGATTAGACTGGTTTCTTATCTCTGAGGACACAGTCAGGGAAGTGCCAGTTAGCCAAGAAACTGGACATTTCTAACCTTGAGTCAGAGATTCCAAATACTGGACCTGCCAGAGGAGGAGCAGGCTAGAACTCAGCATAAATCCCACTTCTATTAGAGGCTTTCCCTGATTCTGATACCTGCTGGAATCCACTCCAGTTACCCTAGGTTTACTTTGTGTCTGTTTTATATGAAACTTGTATATATACTGTTTCTCTTGATAGAATGTAAACTCCTTATGGGCAGAGTCAGTTTCATTTTTATCTTTGTAACCCTAGCACTTAGCACTACCTGACTTGGAGGAAATGTTTAATAAATGCTTGTCATTTGTGTCTAGGTTGACAGTGCCTGACACATAGTTGGTACTTAATAAATACTTGTTGATTGTTGGATATATTGGAGAATCTTGCATATATTCCTGTACATATAGATATATAGAGATATTGATATATTTTCCAGTAGACATAAAGGAAAATGCTTCCCATGCCATCTCTTCTTCATTTCAGTTCACTTCAGTTGCATTTCCATTTCCAAAAAGTCCAAAGCTAATTATTTCCTCATTCAAAGGCAAATCTTAGAGCTGAGCTCAATGTCTTTTAGAGGATAAAACCATTCAACTCATTTAATAGTCTTTACATATTTACAAGAGGCTTTCAGATTTCTAGAAAGATATGCCAAAGAGGGACCCTTAAAAGTATCAAGATTGTGTTGTAGGTAGAATGGAGTTACATTTTATCACTCTTCTTTTTTTTAACCCTTCCCTTCCCTCTTGTTATTGGCTCCAAGGCAGAAGAGTGGTAAGGGCTAGGCAATGGAGGTTAAGTGACTTGCTCAGAGTCACACAGCTGGGAAGGGTCTGAGGTCAGTTTTGAATCTAGGACCTCCCATCTCTAGGCCTGACTCTTAATCCACTGAGCCACCCAGCTGCCCCCCATTTTATCACTCTTTACTAATAAGGGAGTTAGGTTCTGAAATCAGTGCAAATTGATTATCAAAATTATCAAAATACCCTTTATTATCCATCAAATGAGGTATGATATCTTTAAACAGTTATAACTTCAACAGAGCCAGAAGACAGATTTTTTTAGAGAGTGGAGAAATCTGGAGTGGTTGTTATGGGAAAAATTGAATAGGCATTATTTTTCACCACACCCAGCTAAGGTATTGAACCAGAACTTCTTGAATAGTAATGTCAACCTTGAAAAACAAAAAACCACTAAAGTATTTAAAAAGAACAAGGACAAGGAAAACAGTGCTCTAATTGGCCCTATAAGGTCATGCCCAAGATACCACATAGAGCCAAGCTCTGGGACCCTGGAAACTATGTCTTCAGGAAAAAGTACCTCACAAGAAAGGGGATTTTCCAATGAGCCAAAGAACTTGGGTATGCCTTCTGGGGAATAAAAGTCAGGAAGGACAATTGATTGGCTTACATGGAAATCAAGGAAGGATGATTCCAGTTAGGTTGGACTACCTGGGAGAGGCCTAGATGTAATGGGAGAAACTTCTAAGACAAAAAGGTACTTAAGACAAGGGTCAGTCTGGGACTTCCCCAAGGCAAGTTCCCAGGGGACAAAGGCAGATTTGGGGGTTCCATAAAACAAAGTTATCACTAGAAGACAAAAATAAGTAAAGACTTCCCTGTCAGGAAAAGTCATGGGTGGAGGAAAAAGTACTTTCTCATGTGTAATTGAATTGCATCATCATATTTTTGTTTGTTTGTTCTTCCTACTTCATCTTGTGAGGAGGAAAGACTTAAGGAAATATAAGGGAACAGGTCAGGGGCCTTTAGCTGATGGAAATGCTAGGGAAGACAACTTAGATTGTCCCTGTCATTAATTCTCTGATAAAACTAGAATGACTAGAGCATGAGTATGATAAAAATGAGATTCTAAAATCCTCCTCAGCAGGGTGATGAGCTGGGCTTATCCTGTAAGATGTAATAGATGATATTTGGGAGGAGGGTAGTCAAAAGAAGATAACTAACCACCTGATCCATTAGTTATCCAGTATCCATCAAATATACCCTTCAAATATCATCTATTACAAAGAGGAACCTGGAATTGATCCCACCTCAGTAAATACCATTTAGGTGGTAGTACATTGAGGAAAACAAAATGACCAAAGCTTCTATGGAATGATTGACACTGGGTTTTTTGTGATTTCAGGTAGCTTTACTATATTTTGAAAGGGGTTATTAATAAAGGAAAATATGGTGGAAGAGTGACTGAAGCAAAATTAATCCTCCTCCTTTGTCAATAGATGATTTCTATTGGGGCCTCAAATAGTAATTGTCTCATCCTGAGTGTATTATTGAAACAGATATTTTGGGGACTTGGTCTACCTCTATTTGGGTAGGGTAGCCACATTATAAGGAGAGTGATATTTTAGGCAAAGTTAAATGGAAATCTATTGTACTACTCCACTGAATTCACAATGGCACAACCAAGATAACCCAAAGAATTATAATCAGAAGGAATAATGGTGGCCAGTTCTTTTATTTTTTCTTTCAGTTCCCCTTTTAATAAAGAAAACAAAAGCAGTAAGCATCCATGAAATTATTTTAAGGGATTTCTACAAGTTTCATACAATAATAGAAGAAAGGAAGTTTAGAAATTTGGAGGAAAGTTGTTTGTTTGTTTTTTCCCCTTAGCAAGAAAGGGCCATTCAGAAGACAGAAGAGGTATGTTCTTGCTAGGAGCTGATGATGGCTTTGTTATCTATTGGCCTTCATACTTTGTCACCTGGAGGAAAATTGAATGGAAAAAAAACTACCAGAGTCTTTGATTTACAGGAAGGGACAGGTAAGATAATTACCTTAGAGTGGGGAAAATTTTCCTGGACTGCTGGCCCAAACCCATCATTCCATGGGTTTGGAGGTCTTTTAATGAACAGACTATGTGACTTCATGAGTGATCTACCCAGAGACCTTCTCAGCAGGGCAATCCAGTAATGAAGTCTCAGAATATAAGGAGTAATTTTCATCAGTCAGGATGCTTTCCTCATCTAGTAACAAATGAAATTTTCCAAAAGGAAACCTTGGGAAAACAGAATAGAGAGGGTGGTAGAACTAGTCCTAATTTTTAAAAAAAAAACATTTGACAGTATTTGGTGGTGGGAGTAGGTAGGAATAGACCCCTTTTTCAATGCTATTTGAAGACTGTGTGGGAAGAGTATAAAGAAGCTGTCAGAAGGTCATATTGGGTGAGCTCATGTTTGAAAGTAAGTTCTATTTGAAAGAATTAGAGGATTATTTCATGAATGTGGATCTAGTTAGAGATAAACATAATTAGATTGTTGACAAGATTCAAATTTTTGGCAAAGATACTTGAGTGGTTTGCTATTTCCTTCTCCAGCTCATTTTACAGATGAGGAAACTGAAGCAAACAGGGTTAAGTGACTTGCTCAGGGTCACATAGCTAGTAAGTATCTGAGGGCCAGACTTGAACTCAGGAAGATGAGTCTTCTGACTTCAGGCCTGGTGCTCTATTCACTGTACCATCAAGCTGTCTCAAGATTCAAATTCAATTGGTCTATATGTAGCCATAGCCGAAGATTATCTAATAGCTCTTGAACAGGGTTTCCAGTCCTTTGATTTGTTGCCCCAACCTAAATTAATCCAGGAAAGTCTCCAAAATAAAAACTTGTATAACTTGTGTCTAAGATGTTCCAAAATGTAGGTGGCAGTATCCATTAAACTGTATAGACACTAATATACCACATTGTTATAGAGTATTGGATAGCCTATATTTCACTCCATAAAGTGAATTTTTTTCCCCTGAAATACTAAGAACTCACAAGAAGCCTTGAAGATATGGAGAAGCATTCAAATAGCCTATCAATTCCTCCTGGCAAGGGAATTAATGAAATGTGGGCTTGTTCTTATGGTAACCTTGTCCTTTTGGGGGATGCCTCTTTTACACAAAGTCCTACAGTTTCTAGGACTCAGAGAAACCCCATGGTTTGGATTTCCTCTCAAAGTCTTTGATGAATAAGCAGACCCCCTTTTCATCCTACCTTTATTTTCCCTGAGTAACTCTAACTATTCTCCAACTAGGATACTGAGCAAGAACAGCTTTCTTCCTTTCCCAAGGAAATCTCTAGAAGGTTTAATGCCTTAATTCTAGAACTCAGGAACTTTTAAACATGGGGTCATTCCTAGGACAATTCACAAAGTTGGTGATTTCCAGGATAGCTTCCTTCTTTGATAGAAGTGTAGATTCTGGTTTCAAATTAAGTAATTTAAAATTTCCATCTTCTGCAAAGGAGATTGGGTTTTAGGAGATTTGTCCATAAACTTCTTGGACTGCATGAAAGCACATTATCTTCCACTGTTTTCTTCTTTCATATTTCTTCTATAAGTTGTCATTTCTACTCTTGGTAGTGTTGGGGGAGTGGAATAGTGAGTTGGTTATTCAATTCTGTAATTTTCATCAAAACTGTATTTTAAGATGTATTTTCCTTGTTTAAGATTCCTCCAGATGTTACCTAAAATGATCTTGGGGTAGAGTTAAATTGGAGGGCATGGATGATTATGTAAGTTTGGACATCTCTCTCAAAGCTAAAAATGGCATTGTATTGATTAATAATAAAATATTTTCTGGCAGACTGCTGCCTAAACAGTATCAGTATGAATTATTTTCCTGCAACAAGACTTGATTACCTTTATCTTATGTTTACATTCAACGTATGTCAAGGGAAAAAGAGAAAGAGATTTCTCCCTAAATCCCAATACCACCTCTCTTCTAGAATTAAAAGGTACTTCATCCCTTCCAATGATTGATTATTTCTCAAAAGAGTTGACTTGCTAGTCTGCAAGTCACCTCAGGTGAACAGTAAAGGGACATTGCCTTTAGAGGAGTCAATGGCCAAAGTCATTTTAGGTGTGAGAAAGGCAAGAGATATTCTTTGTGAAATTTCTGGTTACCATCTTCATCCATTCACCTGATAAAAGGCCTTTTTATCTTTACCCATCATCTACCTTTCCAAGAGGCTTTTTCAATGATTTTGGAAAAGGCTTTAGAGAGAAATATTATTTCCTTCTAGGGAAACAGAAAAACTTATTGATGTGCTTCTACAACTTGAAGAGCTTAAAGTTCCAGAGAGTAGGATCAACTTGTTTTTATAGGCCACAGGATATAATTGATCTCCATAGTAAGTCAAACCAGGAGTTTCATCAGTTGCTTTCAGTTTGATTGGAGCTCAGGCCCTATAATCTTATCAAGATGTCTAGAGATTTCCTCTTCATCTAGGATTCCCCTGATCCACACCATTTTAGCCATAGCTTTCAGACTCCTTTTCTTTCAGTCTTAAAAAACGGGAACCATACTTTTCTTCCTCCAATCTTTCAGTATCTTTGTTGTTCTACATATATTTTTATTTTTTTAAAATCCTTACCTTCTGTCTTGGTATCAATACTGTGTATTGGTTCCTAGGCAGAAGAGTGGTAAGGTTAGGCAGTGGGTGTCAAGTGACTTGCCCAGGGTCACACAACTGGGAAGTGTTTGAGACCAGATTTGAACCTAGGACCTCCTGTCTCTAGGCCTGGCTCAAAATCCACTGAGCTACCCAGCTGCCCCCTTTCATAAACTTTTAAAGTGCATTCATTCCAGAAAATCAAGAGAAGAAAGTATCCAACTAAAACAAATCCAAAGGGAACTCATAAGCAGAGGATGTTTATATTAGCATGCATATATAATTTACATATTTAAAAATTGTAAATCATGTGTGAGAAGAACTGGTCATTAGAGAGTTATACATGGAAGCTAGCTAATCAGAACCCAGGCCAGCAATATCTTATGATTCTAAGAATTCATTAGGCCAATCAGAGTAGAACAGCGCATTTTCAATCCTGCTAATCTGTATAACATTTTTCAATCAATCAGAGGAGGAGAAGGTTATACACTGCTCTTAAGTTTCAATTTCTACACTTTCATTTCTTGTCAGCCAGATGTACTTCCCTGAGGAGTTCATGTTATCTCTATTCCTCACAATGTGGAGTTTGTAGTTTTGCATATCATTTTTAAATGTATTTCTTTACTTAGATGTTGTGTGGTGATGGGAGTTACTAAGTAAATAATAAAAAAATTTTTTTAACAAAAAAGAAAGATCATTCATACACTGTGGCTTAGCTAGCTGCCAGTTCTTTCAGTGCTCCAGGATGTAGTTCATAAGGACCAGAGGATTAAAATTCCTCCTAGACAATGGAGTGCTCTTAATTCCCTAGTTATCTTGCATACTGCCTATTAGAAGTTTTTGCTTTATTTTTTTTTGTTTGTTTCAAAGAACACTTTCTTGTCAGAGAAAACTAACAAAAAAGGAGCACAACATTTGTACTTCTTCTCCCATTATTAATTATCATTCCATCTCTCCTGGGTAATGATTATATTCCTTCTTTCATCCTCCCTTTCTACCCCTTTCAATATAGCTGATAACAAAAGCAAAGCTCCAAAAACCTTTCTCATGTTGTCCATAGTTTTGTCTTGCCAGCTTCAACTCATTCTGAGGCCGAGCATTCCTGACACTACTCTTATAGGTCCATGTCACCTTTGTGTATTCATCCTCCATTACCTGCCCACATTTCCTTCTTCTGTACATGACTTTAAACATTTTTAAGTTGGTCTACATAAGTCCCCTTCCCATCCAAGTCATGCTCTTTTGACAACTTTCTCTTTTCATCTTCAATGGAACTGCTTTTTTGAAAGCAAATATCCATTTCTGGCAGGTCACTTGACTATCTCTGGAAGGAATTGTCAACCTGAAAAAACAGAGAACTACCAAAACAGTTATAATAGAATACATCTTCAATCAGGACAAGGGAAACAATGCCTTTATGGCCAGCCACCGCACGCCACATAGAGTTACCACCCTGGACTCTGGGAAAGTGGTCTCTAGGAAAGACACCAAAAATGGGAATTTCCTTCGAAATAAAGAACTTGGGGAATATAGGAAAGGAGGAACAACTGATGGGTTAGATAGAAGTTTGGAAAAGTGTAACTCTAGCTAGGATACCTGGAAGAGGCTTAGATACAATAAGAGAAACAATAAGAGAAGGCCAAAAAGGTACTTAAGACTTGACTCTGACACTCCTATGCAGGGTGATCAATGGGGTGCTTGATGGTTAGTTGTTCAATATGGGACAAGGATCAGTCAGGGATTTTTCTTGAAGGCAAATTAGTAGGGTAAATTTAGCGTTTCATAAAGATTGTGAGCAAGGAAGTTATAATGCAATCAGGACCCATTGTGGACAATTTTGTTCCTGGGCAGATTGATTTGGGACTCAGCTCTGAGCAAGAAGATTATAAAAGCAGTTTTTAGGATATTGGCCCCAAACTTCTAGGAACCTCCTTGCTAATTACTTTTAAATCTCCTTGCCAAAGGGATTTTATTTATGTAAAAACTTCCTGAACTTTTTAACCTCCTCTGGAAGCTGCTTTTACTTGAGGGTATTAGAATCTGTTTTTAGTAAAAAGGCTATTTATTTAAACCCTAGGGCAGTGTTGGTGAACCTTATGGAAATCATGTGTCCAAACTGCATCCTCAAGCCACCTGTGAGCTCCCTATATTACCCCAGACAGGGGAGGAAGTGCTCTGGTTGGGCTGCTGGGCAGAGGGGGTGGGGCATGCAAAAAAGTCCTGGGCATTGTGGAGAAATAAAGCAGCCCCCTCTGGGGCAAAATAAGGACCAGGAAAGGAAGAGACATGAGGTCAAATGCCGGGGTCAGGGTCCAGTCCCACTTGCGACTCCAGGGTTCCTGACAGGTGGTAAACGATCAGTCAAAATAAATAAAATAAATAACAAACGGAAGACAGCTTAATCATAACGGCCATGGGATTCCTTTGCATCTCAGCTGCTCCGACATTCCCAGGCTTGGGATTTATTTTTATACCCATTTTCTTGGCATGCAGATGGATAGTAGTCTCTCGGTAACCGAGGATGACGATTGTCCTTGTGCGTTTTCATCTATGGTGTATAGGTGAGTGTGCACAAAGACACTTGTGCGTGAAGGAGATTTAAGTGGAAAAGTCGTTGCACAGAGACAGTCCCACTGTCTCGGCATTGGAAGCCTGGGTCCAGTGGCACGAAAAATTGTTACACCTGGAGATTTCCTCAGCTGCATTGGATGGCCGTGTTGTCCTTTGTGCTCCAACACACCATAAGCACTCCACAGTGCTTTGCTGCGTCGCCATCTCAGCTGTTGAACCTTCTTATTGGTTTCTTCCGTCTGTTCAGCCGAAGCAGTCTTCACATGCTGGGTGAGCAAAGTCCTGGTTCACCAGGGGTCTACGACCCGATGGCTACCCTCACAAGGTTTAGCCGGCCTGTAGAAGCCATTGCCCAGGGTGTGGCCACTGCCACATGCTAGCAGCTACTAGGAGCCACAAGTGAGAGCTGGGTGTCAGGTGAGGGTCAGAGGCTGGAGAGCTGCCCTAAGAGGGCACGACAAGCCCTCTATACCAGAGATACTACCCCTCCCTGAGCACCCCATACCCCATAGTAGATTATATCTACTAATTCTTCAGTCTAAGACTAGGGTCAATCTGGGACTTCCTCAAAGGCACATGGTTCTGTCAAAGTCATCAAGGCTGTCCAGTCCCATTTAAGAAAGCCTCCCCTTCAATACAGGATATCTTGGACAAAACTCTTTTTTACATTTTTTTTGAAGCCAAATAAAGGAAGCAAAATCTTGTCAACTTGAAATCTGGAGACCCCAATTCTGCCTATCTCCTGAGAACTCACCTCAGGGAATCCCAGACATGCCCATTACAGATTGAAAAGACCTTAAGGATTTTGATGGTCCCAGTTAGGTGGGACTAGTAGATCTTAATAAAATGTTAAGTACCCTTTTGTTCTGGTAGTTTCTCTCACTGTGTCAAAGTCCTCTCCCAGATAGCCCAGCCCCTAGCTGGAACTTTCCCTTTTATATCCATTGTAAAGCATCAGCATCTCCCTGTCTTAATCCTGTCTTGGACTTTTCATTTCCTTGTAGCCATGGTAAAGCCAATCAATTCTATTTCCCTGTCTTTATTTCCCCAAATGGTATATAAGATCCCTATGTTCTATTGTTTTCTATCTAAGGTCATCTAGGGGTACTTGAGGGTTTCATAAAACAAAGTTATCATTTTACCCTTCTGGTCTTCTGCCATCAACCATAACAAGGAATAAGGGCAGGGTTTATGGGAGGGCTTGCCAAGTGACCTTCCATTACCAAAAGTGGAAGAGAAACAAGGGGTCCATACACTGTGTCAACGTGGAAATCTAGAGATCCCCAAATTTAGTTTGAGGGTAGAAACCCCAAGTTTTGACCTTGTCACAGGAGTTTTCCCCCTGAGGAATGGTCCCACTTCACCAGATAATAGACATCCACTTCAGGTGGAAGGTAGACCCCATCCAACGTCAAGTAACTCTTTTGTCTCCAGAAGCCTTTCCCAGTATATCACATACTCCTTCTGAGGATGGAACTCTGGAACTCGGGACCACTGACAGGCTACCTACTGCGCCAAAGGGGAAGTGGATTGTTTATTGTCTGGCGAAGTGGGACCTTCCCTCAGGGGGAAAACTCTCCTGTGACAAGGTCCAAACCTGGGGTTTCTACCTCCCCACTATAATGGTGAAAATTTCACCTTTTTAAGATTGATGTAATATTGAACAATGGCCGCCAAGGAATTTACTTATGAAATTCCTAAAATGAAACACTTAAGTCAGAATGGAGTTTATGGAGGTTTAATCACAATGGGAGTAGGGAAAGGAGAGGGAGAGCAGGAGAGAAGAGAAAAGGGAAAGGGGCTACTCAACCTCTGACCAAGGCAGAGGGAGTTTTAGGCCCAAAGGGCCAAGGTGGAAAGAATCAGTCCTTAACTCACGTGGGTGATCTGAAGGAAAGCTGTCTGCCGGCGTCCTCCCTGTCCAAGCTCCTAACACCAACTGGCATCTAGCTCTCTCCACAGGAAGTGAGCAAATTCCAGAGGCTGTTCCCTACCTCACTTCCTGTGTCTCACAAGTGCCAATGGTTGGCTCTAGCTTGGCTTAGGACAGCCCAGGTGGGCAGTTAGTTATTTCTGATTTGTCATTGACTAGCACATGCCCGTGTAGTGTGGGTGTGCACAATTTTTTGGGTGCTATACCAAGATGGAGACTTTTAAAATTCACACCACTAAATAAACTGGGGACTTCTAGATTTCCACGTTGACAATTGACAATTGGCTTCTGATGGTAGTGAGGATGCATTGACATCCAGAAGACCGGGACACTCAGTTTTGGCAATATGTCACAACAAAAAAAGCTAGCCCATTTCCCAAAGTCTGTCATATAGTTTTGGGAGGTAGACTTCAGTGACCTTCTTTTAGAAGAAGTCTCCTCTGCAATAGACAAGTTCTTCCACAATGTCATTGCTGGAAAAGAAAACATGAGAAATCTGTAACTAAATTCTTAAATATGAAACACATTTGGGTGTTTGCTCCTAATATACCTAGGACTAAAATTATGCTGTTAGCCAAAACAAATATTGAATAATTGAATTAATTGGAATGTTCTGATGGTCTTAAAAATCATTTTATATCAGTGCTTAAAACAATAGTCAAAAATAACCTTGGTTAATACTAAATAAAAATTCTAGTTGGGTGTCCTTTTATGGAATTAAAATAAATATTTCTAAAATGCCTGCTCAGGCATATATCAGATCACTATCTCCAGATGACAATTTCAGTTTCAAAACCATTTTAAAGTTAAATTCAAAATTAAATTAAAAAAAATTTAAATCAAATTCAAACTTCTCACTTCCCCTTGTGGATCAGGAGATACTAATTCAACATTCTTGTTCCCCAGTTCTGAAGGGAGAATGAGATGCTGAGGACCCAAAACCAACATCCTTTCATTAATTTTAATTGTTTATTTAACAATCATAATCACATTCAAATGATTTGGACATTTCACTCACATTATCCAGTATTTTAAAATTTTATTTCAGATCCCTTGAACTCTTGTGCACTTTAAGTATTTATATATATATATATATATGTATATATATATGTATGGGGTGTATGGGGTGCTCAGGGAGGGGTAGTATCTCTGGTATAGAGGGCTTGTCGTGCCCTCCTAGGGCAGCTCTCCAGCCACTGACCCCCACCTGACACCCAGTTCTCACTTGTGGCTCCCAGTAGCTGCTAGCATGTGGCAGTGGCCACACCCTGGGCAATGGCTTCGACAGGCCAGCTAAACCTTGTGAGGGTAGCCATCGGGTCGTAGACCCCTGGTGAACCAGGACTTTGCTCACCCAGCATGTGAAGACTGCTTCGGCTGAACAGACGGAAGAAACCAATAAGAAGGTTCAACAGCTGAGATGGCGACGCAGCAAAGCACTGTGGAGTGCTTATGGTGTGTTGGAGCACAAAGGACAACACGGCCATCCAATGCAGCTGAGGAAATCTCCAGGTGTAACAATTTTTCGTGCCACTGGACCCAGGCTTCCAATGCCAAGAGAGTGGGACTGTCTCTATGCATCGACTTTTCCACTTAAATCTCCTTCACGCACAAGTGTCTTTGTGCACACTCATCTATACTCCATAGATGAAAACGCACAAAGACAATCGTCATCCTCGGTTAACGAGAGACTACCACTATATGTATATATATATATTCATTCTTTCTACATATGTGAATTAATCCCA
Source organism: Monodelphis domestica (assembly GCF_027887165.1). NCBI lineage: Eukaryota > Metazoa > Chordata > Mammalia > Didelphimorphia > Didelphidae > Monodelphis > Monodelphis domestica. The sequence goes on from NC_077230.1 coordinate 57,280,362, forward strand.
AATTAAAACATTAATAGTGATTGGATTTCTGTTTGAGGTAATGAGATCATAGGTCATTCTTCTCTAGTGATAACTAAATTAGTTTAACCAAAATTAAACCTCACTAATCTCACTGAATAGATTTATACCTTGGTCTCACAAAACTATATGCAATATTTTCTAATTATTTTTATGACCACATATCTTCAAAGGCCTTATAAGGAATAATAGGTAAATAACAAACTCAGTATTCATCTGCTTGATTCTTTGAATGACTAAAATTCTACTATCTACATCTTCAATTCCTATATATTTCAGCATTAGCCTATCTAGGACAATATCAACCTTTCATGATTATAGAAAACTTGGCATAACAGGATAAAAGAAAGCTACAACTAAAATAGGAAAAAAATATTCCTCTAATCCAAAGTATTCATTAATGCCAGGTAGAAGTTGGCAATGATGCACAGCCATGTATATAACCTTCCAGGTATAAACTTGAAGTTTCATTCTAAGGCAGATAGCCAAGCCCTATCTTAGCTTTCCCATGATATAGAACTATACCTACAGTTACCAGAAGATAATCCCATTGGGCTGCTTACATCTCCAATCAATTTGTTCAATAGCATTCCTTCTAATTAAATTCCTATACAATTTAATCTCAAATGGAAGTTCTCTCCAATCATATTTATGGTTGAATATAACTAAATCCTATTTTTACAACTATTTTCATGAATCAGATTCCATTATTCTTTCCTAAATTCTTCTGACATCAGATTATGGAATAATTATATTTTCCACTTCTACATAGATATTGAATCTGTGATAATTTGCACAAATTTAGAAAAGCACTCTGGACAAGTTGTTATAAATCTCCAAGTTAACAAATGTTAAGTAATATGGAGTTGAAACTCCTACTTTAGCTAGCTGAAGACTAGCTTTTCCTTTTTTGACTTTTTGGTTCTCAGGTTAGAGTAATTACAATCTTTTTTTTTTTTAAACCCTTACCTTCCATCTTGGAGTCAATACCATATATTGACTCCAAGGCAGAAGAGTGGTAAGGGCTAGGCAATGGGGGTCAAGTGACTTACCCAGGGTCACACAGTTGGGAAGTAATTGCTAATCTTAAAAGGTACAACACTCTGGCTTGGTACCACTAGAATTCCTAGGGGAAATAGACCAGATTCCATATCTGGCTCCAGAACATGTGTTGAAAGACCACTAATGGGCAATGGAAGGCAGAGCAAAGAGGATGCTTAGTCATATTATGAGTCTTCTGAGACTTTAGTGAAGACCTTCCTTTTTGGCTGTCAGTTTTCCTGTACTGATGCTTTAGGTGAACTCCTTCTTTAGGTTCTTGCTCTAGGGTAACCTTGTCTAGGAATTTTGGCTCCCTAGGAAATGTCTGGGACATGGAATAGTTAGGACTCCAGGGGTTCTGAATGAGTTCTCTGCAACAAGACAAAAAGATCAATAAGGAATGTTGCAAGTTTAACCTTAATGAATTTTAATACCTTTCTTTACACTCATAGGTGCAGGATATCACCAGGGAAATCCCAAGTGGGAAAATCCATTTCAACAATAGCCTGTGCAGAGGCTCCATTCATCAGAGAAAAATAATACCCAAAGGTAGAAGCTGAATAAAATCCATCTTCCAGATTTAAGGAGGAAGAGATGAAGCCAATCCAACACAAAAAGGCTTTCATGAGGATTTAAAAATACTTAAAACAAAAAATCTTTCTGAGTAATGGTGGCATTCTGGAAAATTACATTAGAACCTCCAAAAATTAGTCTGCAAGGTATGGCCTTTTCTTCTCAGATAAGCAGAATCCTTAAAAATTCCCACAAAGCGCAAAGACTGACCATGATTATTAAGGAAAAGCTCAAGATCACCTCTAAGTCATAGTACTTAAATTACATGGTTAACATTTATATTGCTGGGATGGAAGCACAACTTTCATTAGCCTCTGACCTTATTTGCAGCAAGCTAATCAGTTAAGCTTTCAAAACCCCTATGTGAGTAAGTGAAATAATAGGAACCTCTCTGTGATCCTCAGGTCTGTAATAGAAAAAGTTGATAGTTACTGAGGAATTATTTGGTTCCAAGTGCCTTATGGCCTAAACCAGGGATAGCAAACCTTTTAGAGACCACATGCTGAGTGCCCCACTCCACCAAACAGGGAAGGGAGAAAGTGCTCTTATTGGGCAGAGAGGTGGGTAAAGTTAAAAAAAAAATTCTCAGGTGTGGTGGAGAAGGGGAAGGGAGCAGCCTTTCTAGTAACAAACTCTGGCGGGTGATGGCACATGTGTCCACAGAGAGGGCTTTTTGTGTCCTCTTTAACATGTGTGCCATAGGGATGCCACCACAGGCCTAGGCAATTAAAAAAAAAATCAGTCAATGGACTTCCCAGTTTATCCACACACCTCAAATACAAAGTAACAAATTACACCCCAAAATTAAGCAAATATGTCCAAAAGATCTATTAGTTATAACAAAATTAAGTTTAATTTCTCTTAGGATAAAAAAATGCTAATTATAACCACCTATACATGTGAAACAATAGATATTTGTAATTTCATTTTTGATGGATGAAAAACAGAAAAGTAACAAAATAAAGAGCATATGTGGCAGCACAAAATGAAGTCTGTGCTCTCAAAATTTTTTGATCCTTCTGAGTCTCACACTGAATTAACTGCATTATATGTTAGATTTTTATTATTATAAATATGTCTTTCTGTTTCTTTTGGACAATTAAAAAATTAAAATTATAACAAAAGTCTTAATTTTCAAAGGAATATTATTATTTTATTCTATAACTCCAAACAATCTAGGTTTAACTGAATTTATTATTTTAATAATAACTTCATTTATCAAATTAAGCAATTTTACTCAGATACAAATCAGTAAAGACTTTTGTAGGGGGCAAATTTAGGGTGTTTTGACTAATATATTATACTAGTGGTCTTCAGGGATTAATTCAAATCCCAATAAAAATATTCAAGTCAATTTGGGAATTTTATGGTGGTTTAATTAATATAGAGGGAAGGAATTAAGAAGAAGAAGAGAGAGAAAGGGGTATAAGATTTCTCCGGCTTAGTCTAAACCAAGGGAAGTTCAGAGACCTAAGCCATGAGGCCTCCTCCAAGATTAAAACTAGCTGGGCTTCTAGCCATGAGGTCTACTCCAAGATGAGGGGCCTCCTAAGAGGCTTTTAGTGCTTTTAGGAAAGGTAAAGGAAAAAAGGAATCAGCCTAAACTCCAAGAGAGCTCAGGGAAGACACCTCACCTGACACAAGCTATTGAGCTTCTCCCAGTCACTGCATCAAGGACACTCATTGCCAAACCTGGACAAGAGCTACAGGCATGCCAAGATGCCAAGACACCCAGCACACTGCCACCAGCTACACCACTTTTGAACCCAATGTCTCCGAGAGAAAGAGAGAGAGAGAGAAAGAGAGAGAGAGAGAGAGAGAGAGAGAGAGAGACCCAGAGCTCAATACCTCCGCTGCCAAAGAGAGCCAGCAAGAATAAATGATGAGAATATATAGACTTTTTTTTTTTACATCTCTTCCTGCGACCTGGCAGCTTACGCTTGATTTAGGGCAGCCCAAGGGGTCTGTCAGTTGTTTCTTATTTGCCACTTGATAGCATATGTCGGTCATAGGTCATCCTCCTCAACGCTTAATCCTTAAGTAGAGGTGTTTACATTCCTGTTAGGATTTTTAAAACAAATCAGGCCATAGAAAATCTAAAATTCACACCCTAAAATAATGTATTAATCTATTTTAGAGCTATCTCATGATTTTCAGTTATTCAGCATTATTCTTTGTGAGGCTTATGTATTGAAGATAGCAGAGAAGATACAGGGACCCATCTGATTTCTCCCAAATAAAAAAAAAATCCAAAAAGCAATGATATAATGTTAATGAGATCTGGATGAGCCTAATCCATAAAAAAAGGTGAAATGAAGTAATTTTTTAGCCCCAAACAACTTAGAAGGCTGGTATGAGGGATATAATATACCAGGGATGGAGCATAGCATGTCAGGTTCCACCTAGGCAACAGGCCTTGGGCATAGCTGAAGAAGCAGCCAAAGCTTCCACAATGCTCAGCCACATGGGAAGATAGGATTAACTCTCCCCTTGCCTATTTTTATTTATTCATTTATTTATTTATTTACAAAAATAATTTTCTTTCTTTCCCTCCCTCCCCTCCCCACCTCTCCCACAGCCAATGTGGAGTTTGACTGGGTATCGCCTGTTTTCTTGATCAGAACCTCTTTCCATGTTGTTGGTATTTGCAATAGGATGTTCATTTGGAGTCTAGTTCCCCATTCATATCCCCTTTTACCCATGTCATTAAGCAGTAGTTTTTCTTTAGTGTTTTTACTCACACAGTTTTTCCTCTAGATGTGGATAGTGTTTTTTCTCCTGTGCCCCTCTAGGTTGTTCAGGGTCATTGCATTAAAACCAATGGAGGAGTCCATTACCTTCGATTGTACCACAGGGTATCAGTCTCTGTGTACATTGTTTTCCTGGTTCTGCTCCTCTCACTCTGCATCACTTCCTGGAGGTTGTTCCAGTCTCCATGGAATTCTTCCTCTTTATTATTCCTTTGAGCAAAATAGTATTCCATTAACAACATATACCACAATTTGCTCAGCCATTCCCCAATTGAAGGGCATCCCCTCATTTTCCAATTTTTGACCACCACAAAGAGCACAGCTATGAATATTCTTGTACAAGTCTTTTTCCTTATTGTCTCTTTGGGGTACAAACCCAGCAGTGCTATGGCTGGACCAAAGGGCAGACAGTCTTTTATCGCTCTTTGGGCATAGTTCCAGATTGCCCTCCAGAATGGTTGGATCAATTCACAACTCCACCAGCAATGAATTAATGTCCCCACTTTGCCACATCCCCTCCAGCATTCATTACTTTTCATAGCTGTCATGTTAGCCAATCTGTGAGGTGTGAGGTGATACCTCAGAGTTGTTTTGATTTACATCTCTCTGATTATCGGAGATTTAGAGCACTTTTTCATGTGCTTATTAATAGTTTTGATTTCTTTAACTGAAAATTGCCTTTTTTTTTATGTCCCTTGCCCATTTATCAATTGGAGAATGGCTTGATTTTTTGTACCATTGGTTTAGCTCTTTATAAATTTGAGTCATTAGACCTTTGTTGGAGGTTTTTGTTATGGAGATTGTTTCCTAGTTTGTTATTTCCCTTCTGATTTTGGTTATATTGGTTTTGCTTATACAGAAACTTTTTAATTTGATGTAGTCAAAATTATTCATTTTACATTTTGTGACTCTTTCTAAGTCTTGCTTGGTTTTAAAATTATTCCCTTCCCAAAGGTCTGACATATATAGTATTCTGTGTTCACTTAATTTATTTATAGTTTCCTTTTTTATGTTCAGGTCATTCACCCATTCTGAGTTTATCTTGGTATAGGGCGTGAGGTGTTGGTCCAAGCCTAATCTCTCCCACACAATCTTCCAATTTTCCCAGCAATTTTTCTCAAATAGTGGATTTTTGTCCCAAAAGCTGGGGTCTTTAGATTTGTCATAGACTGTTTTGCTGAGGTCCGTTACCCCAAGTCTATTTCACTGATCCTCCTTTCTGTCTCTTAGCCAGTACCAAATTGTTTTGATGACCACTGCTTTATAGTATAGTTTGAGATCTGGGACTGAAAGGTCACCTTCCTTTGCATTTTTTTTCATTATTTCCCTGGATATCCTTGATCTTTTGTTCTTCCAAATGAACTTTATGGTTTTTTTTTTAAATTGCTTAAAGAAGTTTTTTGGAAGTTCGATGGGTATGGCACTAAATAAATTGATAACTTTGGGTAGGATGGTCATTTTTATTATGTTAGCTTGTCCTACCCATGAGCAGTTAATGTTTTTCTAAATTGTTCAGATCTAGTTTTAGGTGTGGAGAGTGTTTTGTAGTTGTGTTCATAGTTCTTGTGTTTGTCTTGGCAGATAGATTCCTAAGTATTTTATATTGTCTAAGGTGATTTTGAATGGGATTTCTCTTTCTATTTTCTGCTGCTGTGATGTGTTGGAGATATATAGAAATGCTGATGACTTATGTGGGTTTATTTTGTATCCTGCAACTTTGCTAAAGTTGTTGATTATTTCCACTAGCTTTTTAATTGATTCTCTAGGATTTTTTAAGTAGACCATCATATCACTGACAAAAAGTGAAAGCTTGGTCTCCTTATTGCCAATTTTAATACATTCAATTTCTTTTTCTTTTCTAATTGCTACTGCTAGTGTTTCTAGTACAATGTTAAATAATAGCAGTGATAATGGGCATCCTTGTTTCACTCATGATCTTATTGGGAACACATCTAGTTTATCTCCAGCGCAGATTATGTTTGCTGATGGTTTTAGATATATACTGTTTATGATTTTTAGTGTTTTTAATAGGAATGGGTGTTGTATTTTATCAAAGGCTTTTTCTGAGTCTATTGAGATAATCATGTGTTTTTTGCTGGTTTGCATGTTGATATGGTCAATTATGTGGATGGTTTTCCTAATATTGAACCATCTTTGCATTCCTGGTATAAATCCTACTTGATCATAGTGAATGACCCTTCTGATCACTTGCTGGAGTCTTTTTGCTAGTATCCTATTTAAGATTTTTGCATCTATATTCATTAGGGAGATTGGCCTATAGTTTTCTTTCTCTGTTTTTGACCTGCCTGGCTTTGGAATCAGTACCATATTTGTGCCATTGTAAACCTTAAAATTTCTTAGACTTATAAATGTTGGAAATTTCACCATTGGGAAATTTCATACTTGAAAAATTTCCTATTGATAGTGGGAACTCTATTGGAATGTGAACCCCATTGGCATGGGAGGTTCCTCCTCCTCCCTTCTTAAGATTACTTTAGGACAGAAACCTTTTGCTGAACAATGGAAAGGGCTTTGACCTATGCTTAAGCATAGAACAGGAAGTTCTTTGAGTCATGATTGATTTTAGAATTGATACAATAGAGATACTTGGAATGACAGAACCAGGTCTTGGAAAATACAATTTCCACCCCACTCAGTCCTAACAGGATTTAGGAAGGGCTGCAGCAAAGGATCAAGATTTAATTATTGAGAATATGACCTTCAACAGACATGTGCAAAGCCACAGACCACTGGGCGGTCCTGAGTTAAGCTACCATTGGCACAGGGAAGACATGGACAGTGATTGGTAGATGTGAGAACTGAGGGGAGGGAACTTGGATGGTTTCCTTAAAGGTAGAGGGGTCTGAGGACTGAGGGTGGGTGGTTGGAGAGGTTTTGCTCTGAGAAGTTGTGCTTGCCACCATTGGCACAGGGAAGACATGGACAGTGATTGGTAGATGTGAGAACTGAGGGGAGGGAACTTGGATGGTTTCCTTAAAGGTAGAGGGGTCTGAGGACTGAGGGTGGGTGGTTGGAGAGGTTTTGATCTGAGAAGTTGTGCTTGCTCTGAAGGAAGCTGCTCTGAAGGAAGCTGGAGGTGGAGGCCCCTGAGACTGTTTCTCCATTTTGGTCACGTGAGTGATAGGGACTGATCTCTTTTCTTTGCCTCAGCTATCTAAGGGCTTGGGCCTTTTGGCCCAGCCTAAACAGAAGGGGTATTTAAGCCCTATTCCTTTCTCTCCCCTTTCTCTCTCCCTCTCTCTCTCTATCTCTAATACCTTTCTTCCTCCTGTTTGTAATTAAACTCTATAAAAGGTTGAGTGCTGACTTGAGTTTTCATTTAGGAATTACATAGCTGAATTCCTTGGCGACCTTAAATTAATATATATCAGTCTTTTAAAGTGACTTCCTTGTCACACCATAAAAGGAATTTAGTAGAACTCCCTCTTTGCTTATTATGTCAAATAGTTTGTATAGTATTGGGATTAGCTGTTCTTTGAATGTTTGATAGAATCCACTTGTGAATCCATTAGGCCCTGGGGATTTTCTTAGGCAGTTCTTTGATGGCCTGTTGGATTTCTTTTTCTGATATGGGATTATTATTGTTATTTTTTTTTAAAACCCTTACCTTCCGTCTTGGAGTCAATACTGTGTATTGGCTCCAAGGCAGAAGAGTGGTAAGGGCTAGGCAATGGGGGTCAAGTGACTTGCCCAGGGTCACACAGCTGGGAAGTGTCTGAGGCCAGATTTGAACCTAGGACCTCCCATCTCTAGGACTGGCTCTCAATCCACTGAGCTACCCAGCTGCCCCCGATATGGGATTATTTAAGAATTCTATTTCTTCTTCTGTTAGTCTAGGCAATTCATAGTTTTGTAAATATTTATCCATATCTCCTAGATTGGCATATTTATTGCCATATAATTAAGCAAAGTAGTTTTTAATGATTGCCTTAATTTCCTCTTCATTGGAGGTGAGGTCCCCCTTTTCATCTTTGATCTGTTAACTTGCTTTTCTTCGTCTCTTTTTAAAATTAGATTGACCAGTACTTTGTCTATTTTGTTTATTTTTTCAAAGTACTGCTTCTAGTCTTATTTATTAGTTCAATAGTTCTATTACTTTTGATTTTATTAATTTTCCCTTAATTTTTAGGATCTCTAATTTGGTTTTCTTCTGGGGGGTTTTAATTTGTTCACTTTCAAGTTTTTTGATTTGCCTGTCCAATTCATTGATCTCTGCCCTCCCTAATTTGTTAATATATGCACTCAAGAATATGAATTTTCCTCTGAGTACTACTTTGGCTGCATCCCATAAGGTTTGAAAGGATGTCTCACCATTGTCATTTTCTTCAATGAAATTATTAATTGTTTCTATAATTTGTTCTCTAACTAACCGATTTTGGAGTATCATATTATTTAATTTCCAATTAATTTTTTTATTTGGCTCTCCATGTACCCTTATTGATCATTATTTTTATTGCCTTATGATCTGAAAAGGTTGTATTTATTATTTCTGCTTTTTTGCATTGGTATGCCATGTTTTTATGACCTAGGTCATGGTCAGTCTTTGTGAATGTGCCATGTGCTACTGAAAATAAGGTGTATTCCTTTTTGTCCCTATTTATTTTTCTCCATATAGCTATTATGTCTAATTTATCTAAGATTCCATTCACATCTTTTACCTCTTTCTTATTTATTTTTTGATTTAATTTATCTAACTTTGATAGTTGTTGGTTCAGGTATCCTACTAATATTGTTTTACTATCTATTTCTTCCTTCATTTCTCTTAGTTTCTCCATTAGAAATTTGGGTGCTATACCATTTGGTGCATACATGTTGGTTAGTGATAATTCCTCCTTGTCTATACTCCCTTTTAACAGAATATATTTACCTTCCCTATCCCTTTTGATCTGGTCTATTTTTGCTTTGGCTTTGTCAGATATCATGATTGCAACTCCTGTCTTCTTTCTATCAGTTGAGGCCCAAAAGGTCTATTCCCATCCTTTAATTCTAACCTTGTGAATATCAACCCACCTCATATGTGTTTCTTGAAGACAACATATGGTAGGGTTTGGGGTTATAATCCAATCTGCTATTTGTCTACTTTTTATGAGTGAGTTCATCCCATTCACATTCAAAGTTAAGATAGTCACTTGTGGATTCCCTGGCATTTTGATATCCTCCCCTAATTCTGACCTTTCTTCTTTAGCTATAACCTTTTAAACCAGTGATTTACTTTAGATCAGTCCCCCTCATTCCCTCCCTTTTTATACTCCTTCCCCCTCCCCTCCTTAATTTCCCCTTCTCTCTTACCCTGTTGGATAAGATAGAATTCAGGATCCCAATGGATCTAGATGTTCTTCCCTCTCAGTGTTGATTTCACTGAGAGTAAGGTTTAAGTAATACCACTTTGCGTTCTCTTCCTCTCCTTCTCATATGAGAATTCTTCCCCTCCCCTTCCCATGTATATCTTTGTGTGGGAAAGATTATTCTATTTAGTTCCCCCCCATTTCTTGAAGTAAATCTTAGTATCATCAATGATTCCCCCCTCCCTTTTTCTTTCTCCCCTCCCCTTTCACCAAATCGTCTTGATGTCCCAATCTTTCCCTATGCGTAATTCTTCTAACTACTCTTATGATGCATACAATTTTGAGAGTTACACATTATATTTTCCCCACATATTAATATATATAATTTGATATAAATGTAGCCCTTATAGAAGAGAGTTTGACTTGAAGAAAAAGATAAGATTTTTCTCCTTTTCCCTTTCTTTCATATTTTCTTTTTCATGTTTCTATTGCTCTCTGTGATTGGATGTCATATTTTCCACTAAGTTCTGGTCTTTTCTTTGCAAATACTTGGAAATCTTCTATTTTGTTCAATGCCCATACTTTCCTCTGGAAGTATATAGTCAGTTTTGATGGATAGTTGATTCTTGGTTGAAGACCCAGCTCTCTTGTTTTTCTAAATATCGTGTTCCATGCTTTGCGGTCTCAGTGTGTTAGCTGCTAAGTTATGTGTGATTCTTATGGGGGCCCCCTCTATATCTGAAGCTCCTCTTCTTGGCTTCTGGTAAGATTTTCTCCTTAGCTTGGAAGCTCTTGAATTTGGTGATTACATTCCTGGGGGTTGTCTTTTGGGGATTTAGTATAGAGGGTGTTCTATGAACCCTTTCTATTTCTATTTTTCCCCCTTGCTCCAGAACATGTGGGCAGTTTTCTTCTATAATATCCTGTAGTATAGCATCTATATTTTTGTTTATCTCTGTTTTTTTTTGGCAGACCAATAATTCTCAAGTTGTCTCTCCTTCCTCTGTTTTCCTGGTCTGTCACATTGTCAGTGAAATATTTTATGCTTTCTTTTAATTCATTAATTTTTTGGCTTTGCTTTATTAATTCTTGCTGTTTTGCAATATTACTGTCTTCTAGTTGCTTAATTCTGGTCTTTAGGAACTGGTTTTGCTTTTCAGCTTGTTCTGCCCTTCTGTTAGAGTCTTCCAGCTCTTTCTCCAATTGTGAGGTCTTGTCTGTCAGGCTGCTGACTTCTTTCTGGGGTTTTTTCCCATTTTTCTTTCCAGAGGGTTTCCATCTTTTGGATAAGCTCCAGTTTGAGTTCTTCCAGAGCTTGTGGATAAGTTCCATTTTGGGGGCCATGTTTTGATTTTGTTTGAATTTCATCCTCTTCCTCTTCTTTTCCTTGGGTATTCCCACCATAAAAGTTTTCAATAGTCACTTTTTCCCCTTTCTTCTTGGAGGCTTGATTTTGGGCCATGTGAGCCATCCATTTGGTGTTTTTTTTTCCCCTTTCGTTTTTGGTCTGAGGTCTGGGTGATATGGGTGGGTTTTCTGTGTATTTAGGTTGCCTCAGACTAGTTCTTCCCAGCCTCCGCAGTTTGTTAGCATGCCCTCCCCTGTGCTCTATGGTCTCTTCTCACCAGTGCCAGGAATCTCCTGTAAAACCACTCTGAGGGGTGGATCTCTGGTATTCCCTGTCAGTTTACAGGGAGCCTGGCGTGCCCCCCCCCTCACTACAGTGAGGGGCGACGCTTCGGCCTTAGGCAGTTTTTACAGATTCTGGAGACTCCACACTGTTCCCAGTTTGCAGGGGCCCCACAGTCTGTGCGCTCTTCAGTTAGCAGGGTTCTCCCGTGAAACCGCCCTGAGAGGTCGTTCCCTAGCAGTCTTTAGATCCCAAGGACCCTGGTTTGCCCCCCCAGACAGAGACATTTCTCACTTACTTGCTGTCCCGGTGAGTGCTCTGATCCCCTACTGTGGTTCCCTGGGGGAGGAGGGGGAAGGGCGGTTCAATTCACGTTTTTGTGCAAGCTTTTCCTCCTTCTTATAGTGTGGCAATGTTCAGACCCCATGTACCTTTGTTTCTGTGGGGTACTGGAGAGTCCCTCTATTCTTCCAAAGATGATTTTTATGCTCTTTTGAGGTAGTCTATTTTGTTCGGTGCCGGGGGGAGGAAACAATTTGCATCTACATTGCAGCCATGTTTACCCGGAAGTCCAAAGTACTGATTTTAAGACAGAAGGTAAGGATTAAAAAATAACTATAACTATAAATATTTTTGACTAGATGGAACTTTTCCTTTGTCTTTGGACTCCAAGTAATAGTAGTCCTGAGTCAAAAGGCATGAACAAATGAGTAACGTTTTGCATATAATTCCAAATTATTTTTCCGATTATCAGACCAATTATTCACACTTCCACAGAGTGCATTACTTACTGTGCTTGTTCTATCTCTCTCCCTCTAAAATATACTATTTTTACCTGCTGATTCTCTTTGCCAATATCATCTGACACTATGTTTCTAGTTTTATTTCATATCACTTACATATATATATATATATATATATATATTTTACCATCCTTTAGCCAAATTGGATTAGACTTCTGTGTACTCCTTGGTGCCCAGCAAATGCCTATGGTTTCCTGCATCTAGGCCTTTGCTCATAATCTTTCCTTCTATCTGGAATGCCCTTCTTTTTAGTTTTCATCTACTGAATTAAATATTGGCTTCTTTATGAAGCTTTCTCTAATCCTTCTTGTCAGTAACATTCTTTTCTCTAGGATCTGATATAGTACTTCTTTTTGAACCTTTTACATATTTGTAATATGGTTGCCTCTGGTCTTATTGGAATCTCTCCAATGCAGTTTAAATGCCCTGGCTTGTGACAGTAGGCAATTGAGGCCTATTTGGAAAGGTTCCACTAAGGGCAAGAATAATCCCTGCCTTTATTCTAATTATCTGTGCTTTTGATGCTTCTACAGGACTGTTAGTTACATTGGGCAATGATCTTTGATTTGAATTTTTCCCTAGTCCCTTGCACAGAACTCTGCACAAAGTAATTTGAAATGTCTGGATGGGATCTGTGATTTTAGTGTGTAACTCCCAGTGGGGAAACCCCCTCCCAATGCAAATCAGCAACTACTCTGCAGCTCATTGTCTTAGAGTATTACTTATGGCACTGAGAATTTAAGCATCTTGCCCAGGGTAATAGAATTGTTATGTGTCATAGATAAAACTTGGTTCCAGGTTTTAATAAATTTGAGATACATTCTTTAGGTTCTTTATTCAATATTCCATTCTGTTTCTCTAGTATTATTAAATGTCTATCTTCTACTCACTATAGTGCCTGGTACAGAATAGGCACATAATAAATGTTTACTGATAGGCTAAAGTGCCTACTCTGTGCTAGGCATTGTATTGGGTGGAAGGTAGGCACTTAATAATATTTACTATTGTTTTTATGACCTACCTCATGTCAGGGGAACTATGTGTAGAGTGCCCAGGTTTTGTCTTTGAGAGAGAAAGTAGAGAGAGATTAGTAGAAGAAGTAGACAGATTAGTAGAAGAGTAAAGTAGCAGAAGAGAAAGTAGAGGTAAAGGTAGAGATAGAGATAGATTTATAGAGATAACAGAGCAAGGGCTAGACAGGGAGGCATGGTCTCCATGAACTCTGCTTATTGTGACAAAAAGAAAGACTTTTATAGAGAATAGAATTCTAAGCATTACATCATTATGGGGTTGTGTGTGTTACTTTCCCACAGAAAATTGTTTATGAAATAACTTCACCCCAAAACACTACCAGAGTTTCTTTACAAATGTAAGCAATTTGAGAAAGAGTGACAGCTAATCTATTCTGTGTAACATAGGGAAAGGAAGGTTTGGTACTTTTAGTCATGATATTACAAAGACCTCTTAGCTCTTCAAAATGAGGAAAGACCCAAGGGTTAATGATGACTATATGTAGGGAGGAATCCTTTCTTATCTGAGTTTCAGCCTAGAGAACAGTTATAGCTATGAGAATGGTCTTGCCAAGAATCACAAACTTACAGGCATGTCTTTTCTGGCTGTTTTTCCTCAGTGGACCTGATTTGTCCTAGGTACCTCCATATATCCATAATGTGAATCTTAAAATTTATCAGACTCTACCTTGGAACATTATCTTTAGGTTATGGTTAAGGTTATTCCCCATTTAAGCAATGGAGGTACTTGATCGGGAATGTATTGGGAACTTTAAAATTACTCCACCCATACTTAGGCATACTTTAGGGGAAGATAAAGTTGTAAAACTCCCTAGTGAACAATGAATGTACTTAACTCATACTTATAGTGAGGCCAAAACCTTAAGCTAGGTCTATTTTTAGATCTAATACAAAAGGGTGCTAAGTACCTATGAAGGTCAAATTAATCACTAAAAGGTCAGGCAACTTGCAAGGGGCAAGCTTAACAAAGAGGTGTGAAGTACTCAGAAGATATAGTCTACCCAGAGAAGGTGAGAACTAAAAACTAAGAATGGGCTGTCCTAGGAAAAGCTTCTACTGTGATTGGTAGATGTGAAAATTTAGGGGAGGTGACACAAGATAAATTTCTCTGTAAAAGGAGCTGTCTGAACCAATTCAAAGTAGTTTGATTAGTTCAGCTTTGGTAGCTGAATTGGAGGTCAGGAGTCAAAGGAGGCTGCTGGGTCTCTGAACACTAGAGTTTTGCTTGGAAAGATCTTGTGGTGAGTGATTAAAGACTGACTTAGTTTCTCTTAAAGAGAAAGACCTAGGCCATTGGTCTAGGCCCTAACTTTTTCCTACTATTTCCTCTTACTCTGTCTCTTTCTCTTTCCTTAATTCCTTCATTTATATTAATTAAAATCTCCATAAAACCCAGCTGACTTGGGTATTTCATATTTTGGAATTTTTCCCATGGCGACCACTTATTTTTTGATATAAAATCAAGATGCTAAAAATTATCTTTACAGTTTGGGCAATTCAAGGTCTTGAAACCCATATTTTCAAGGTCACAATAACCTTAATCACATACATTAGATCAAGCATCATAGGACTTTAAGGGAATTAGGTTTTTGCATAAGCATCTAAATAAAAGGAGAAAATATGACCCAAAGTTTTGGTAATGAACTTGGAATTGATGTTATTTGCCAGCAGGTATGACCCTGGTAACATAAAAAATGTAACTAAATACTGTGGATGAGAGAGATACCAGGAAATCTCATGCAAGAAGGAAATGGAACTTTGGCTGACAATGGAGGATGGGACTGGAATCTCCAGCTAAGAAAAGCAGAAGGACAGTTGCAAAGAAGTTCTTGGCTCTTCTGAACTGAGAGGGGAAGAAGCAACCTCACTGAGCTTATCTTGCTATAATCCCTCATTGATCTGAAGAGACCCAGATTAGCCATCATTCCTTCAAGTGGTTGATAGAAACTTTTTCCCTTTGGGGAAGGCAAGAGACTATCTAAAAAGAAGATTTTCCTTCAAAACTGTATTTCTATATCAAGAAATTACACCAGCCTGACTCCATCAATGTCTTCAGGGACTCAAGTCCCCAGACCTGAGCCCTCAATCCCTGAAGGAAATTTAGGTAGAAAATAGAATAGGGACTTCCTGTTTCCCTCTTCCCTAAACCTATCAATCTTGATTCTCCAACTAATAAATAGATCTTATAAATTAAGAAATAAACATCTCATTCTTCAAATGTACTAAGGGGGGGGGGAGGACAAGATAGTATTCATCCACCGAGAGAACAGAAACCAGAGATTGAAGGAGATTTTCTCTTTGCCTTTCAGCTCTGGACATAGATCCAACCTTCTCTGGGACAGCTCTGCCTGGGAGGAAAGTGGTGTTTCTCTTTATATGTTTCCTCTCTCTCAGTTACCTGTCAAACTTTGGTTCCTTATCCCCTGCTAGTACAATACCAAATATTTAAAGAGGCCCAAGAAGGTAAATATAGGAGTCCAGATATACTAACATCTGTTCCAAATAAACCATCTGCTAATTTAACAAATTTTATTTGAAATGTTATGGGAGAAATTTCTAAGACAAAAGAGTACTGTGAAGATTGGATTTGGCTCTCCCCTGATTGTAACAATGAAAGTACTTAGTTCTTTCTTGATTATGAAGATGAAATTGTAACCCCCTGTCTATTTGCTGATTTAATCCCCAAAATGTAAGCACAATATTTAAAGATGAGTGGGAAGATCTGCCCATTTTAGATCTTATCACCAAGGGTGTTGTAAATCTTAAAACTGCTCAAACTCTACCTTAAAACATCTGGTTAAGGCTATTCCCATTTAAACAATGGAGGTACTTGATCAGGAATGTATTGGGAACTTTAAAATTACTCCACCCATACTTAGGCATACCTTAGGGGAAGATAAAGTTGTAAAACTCCTTAGTGAACAATGAAGGTGCTTAACTCATACTTATAGTGAGGCCAAAAAAGCCCTTAAGCTAGGTCTATTTTTAGATCTAATACAAAAGGGTGCTAAGTACCTATGAAGGTCAAATTAATCACTAAAAGGTCAGGCAACTTGCAAGGGACAACCTTAGCAAAGAGGTGTGAAATAGGAAGTTTTAGTCTACTCAGAGAAGGTGATAACAAGATGTGAATTAAGAATGGTCAGTCCTTTGGAAAATGTCTACTGTGATTGGTAGATGTGAAAATTTAGGGGAGGTGATATAGGAGAAAATTCTCTTTAAATGGAGGTCAGGAACTGAGAGCTGGGGCTCTTGGTGGGTCTCTCAGTGGCTGAACTTAGTTGAGCTGAGGAGCTGAACTGGAGGGTCTCTCTGAACACTAGAGTTTTGCTTGGGACAATCTTGTGGTGAGTGATTAAAGACTGACTTAGTTTTCTCTCTCTCTCTCTCTCTCTCTCTCTCTCTCTCTCTCTCTCTATTTCTCTCTCTCTCTCTCTCTCTCTCTCTCTCTCTCTCTCTCTCTCTCTCTCTCTCTCTCTCTCTCTCTAAAACATTATTTTATTTGGTCATTTCCGAGCATTATTCATTGGAGACAAAGATCTTTTTTCTCCTCCTCCCAACCCCCCCTACCTATCCCATAGCCAATGCACGATTCCACTGGGTATCACAAGTGTTCTTGATTTGAACCCATTTCCATGTTGTTGGTATTTGCACCAGAGTGTTCTTTTAGAATCTCTCCTCAGTCATATCCCCTCAACCCCTGTAGTCTAGTAGTTGGTATTCCTCGGTGTTTTTACTCCCACAGTTTGTCCTCTACTTGTGGATAGTGTTTTTTCTCCTAGATCCCTGCAGATTGTTCAGGTACATTGCATTGAGACTAATGGAGAAGTCCATTACGTTCGATTGTACCACAGTGTATTAGTCTCTGTGTACAATGTTTTCCTGGTTCTGCTCCTTTCGCTCTGCATCACTTCCTGGAGGTTGTTCCAGTCTCCATGGAATTCCTCCACTTTGTTATTCCTTTTAGCACAATAGTATTCCATCACCAACATATACCACAATTTGTTCAGCCATTCCCCAATTGAAGGGCATCCCCTCATTTTCCAATTTTTGGCCACCACAAAGAGCGCAGCTATGAATATTCTTGTACATGTCTTTTTCCTTATTATCTCTTTGGGGTACAAGCCCAGCAATACTATGGCTGGATCATAGGGCAGACATTCTTTTATCGCCCTTTGGGCATAGAGGTTTCTCTCTTAAAAGAAAGGCCTAGGCCCTAGCCTTCCTATTAGTTCCTCTTACTCTGTCTCTCTCCCTTTCCTTAATTCCTTCATTTGTATTAATTAAAATCTCCATAAACCCAGCCGACTTGGGTATTTCATATTTTGGAATTTTCCCATTATGACCACTTATTTTTGATTTAAATCAAGACACTAAAATTTATCTTTACAGTTTTTGGCAATTCAAAGTCTTGAAACCCATATTTTCACGGTCACAGTTTATGGCAACCATTCTTTTGTCTGTAACAGTGTAAATCTTCCACTTAATCATGAGGTGGGTGGTCTGTGACTCACATATGGGATAGTGGGTAACTAATTAGAATTGACTAACTGTCTTCTGGGTGGTCCTACAGAGAGTCAGCTGTGATTGGTAGACATGGAATTAGGGGAAGTAACACAAGAAAAAAGGTTTTTAAAAGAAAGAGACAAGGGCCTGAAGGAGGTTTGTTGTTGTTGGTTGGTCTTCTGGGAGTTGGTGGTGGTTCTTCTGGGAGTTTGAAAGAGATACACTTGGAGTGGAGCCTACTGGAATGGAGGCTGATAAAAGAATCTGCTGATTGAACTGTCAATGTGGTGAGTGTAAAGACTGACTTCCTTCCTTGCCCTTTCTGAAGGCATGAGCCTCTGGGAAAGGCCCATCACCTTGAGACTCCTTTCCCCTAGCTGGGTCCTTAGACTTTCTACCTGGCTCAGAGGAAGCCAGAGCTCTCTATCTCTCTCTTTTTCCCTTTTCTCTCTTCCTTAATATCTTCCCTCTACTGTAAAATTAACTACCATAAATTCCATTTTACTTTAGTAATTCATTTTGGGATTTAGAAATTAAATCCCTGGCAACCAATTAAATATTCAGTCCTTGTGGTCTTTTATGACTAAGTGTTAATGACTAAGTAAGTGTGAACTCTCTTGGTTAGTAACTTACTAAGTATTAAGTAGGGGTACTTCAAGTTGCTGATTGATTAGCGTAAAATAGACAAAGGGAATAAAAAATTCCCTTTCACAGAGTTTAAAAAAATGTTCACTTAAAGTCTGAATTGTAGTTTTCTCTTTCACAGTAATCTGTTTATAAAATCACTGGCTTACAGAGCTAGAAAGTGCCTTGAAATGTTGTTACTTGAATAAACAACCATAGAACTACCAAAGTATGTATAAGTCTTTAATTGAAGTAGGAAGATTTTTTTTTAACCTGGGAAGATGACCTGAACCTCAATCTTGGGACTTCCAATGAACTATACTCTGCAAGAGTTCCCAAACTATGGCCCTGAGGCCGTTTATCCAGCCCCCACTGCACTTCCAGAAGAGCCACCTCTTTCATTGGTGGTCAGTGAGAGGAGCACTGTATGTGCTGGCACCACAAAGTGCAGTGTTGCTCACATACAGTACTACTTCTATTGACATAATCCTTTGTGTGGCACCTTGTTCTGAGAGTAACTGAACAAGAACGAGGCTCCGTGCACAGGATTATGTGGCTGCACAATGGGAGATGTCAGCATGGTGAGTGGCTCTCTGGGGGAGGGGATTCCTCCCTGTGTATACTGATGCCTGGGATAGTGGTGTATATGGGCCTATGCAAAGTGTAACAGGTCCATCACAGCCAGCACTGCCTGCAGCCTCCTCTATCTCAGACAGCGGTATACAGATTTGTTCATAGTTTTTTAAATAGTCCTGCCCTCCAATGGTCTGAGGGACAGTGAACTAGCGCACTGTGTAAAAAGTTTGGGGACCCCTGAAGTACAGCATGTAATGTGCTTATAAAGAGTTTTGAAGAGGGGGAAGGGCAGGTTATCAGGGGCAAGGGTCAATTTGGAGTTACATAAAACAAGATTGTCAACTTCCTACAATTAATAGAGAAGATTCTAGTCAAGCCTAAGCTTAACCCATCTTTGACAAGATAAAAATTTAGTTTTTGCAAGGCTACTCAATGAAGGACATCCACAATATCTCTTAGCCTATTCAGAAATCTAACAGCCATGACTATTACTATATTTTTCCTTACATGTAACATATGTCAAAAAGTATTTATTAAATGTCAACTATGTGACAGGAACTGTGGATATAAAGGGGGGGGGGGGGGAAGGAAATAATTCCTGCCTTCAAAGAGCTAACATTCTAGAGCTAATGTGCACAGAATTAAGTACACACAAAATAAATCATGTAAATTTTTGAGGCTTGAGGGCCCTGGCAACTGAAGGGAATCCCTACAGGACTTACACAGATGTTTAAGGAAAAGGAATTCTAAGAGAGAGAAGTGAAATCATTCCACTCCAGATGATACAAGACAGGAGAGGGAGAGTCTTAAGTGAGGAACAGTAAACTGGACAGTAGGATGCAGAAAAGAAGGTAAGGTAAGGTAAGGATGTATGTAGTTGGAAAGGTAGATTGGGATCAAGATGTGAAGAACTCCCATACCTAAAAAAGTTTATATTTGAGCCCTGAGGCATGGATCCTGCATGTTGAAGATGAAGTGGGATTCTTTTCTGACTTTATCTCTATCTTCTTTATATCTTTTTGCCCCCCCCAAAAAACAACAACAACAACAACAACAACAACAACTATAGTTGTCCATTTTTGAGAGGAACATATGATGCTGTCAACCTGAAAAAAATAACTCATAACTACCAGAGTAGTTATATTAGAACATGTCTTTAATCAGGACAAGAGAGACAATGATCACAGTCATGACACAAAGCCACCACTTGGGGATGAATGCTTTTTCAGAAAAGCCACCAATGTGACGGAATACTATTGTGCTCAAAGGAATAATAAACTGGAGGAATTCCATGGAGACTGGAACAACCTCCAGGAAGTGATGCAGAGTGAGAGGAGCAGAACCAGGAGAACATTGTACACCAAGACTAATACACTGTGGTACAATAGAATGTAATGGACTTCTCTACTAGCAGCAATGCAGCGATCCAGGAAAATCCAGAGGAACTTATGAGAAAAAACGCTGTCCACATCCAGAGAAAGAATTGTGGGAATAGAAACACAGAAGAAAAGCAACTCCTTGATCACATGGGTTGATGGGGATATGATTGGGGATGTAGACTCTAAATGATCACCCTAATGTAAATATCAATAATATGGAAATGATTCTTGATCAATGATACATGTAAAGCTCAGTGGAATTGTGTGTCAGCTATGGGAGGGAGGTGGGGGTAGGGGAAGGAAAGAACAAGAATCTTGTAACTATGAAAAAATATTCTAAATTAATTAATTAAATAAAAATTTCCAAAACTTCCACTGAACTAAAAAACTCCAGGTCATATATATGCTTTAGAGGGTATAAGAATGGAAGGACAACAGATTGTAAAGACTTGGGGGGAAAAGGATATATCTAGAGCTAGGATGCCTGGGAGGGCCCTGGATAAAATAGAAAAAAACAAAAGAGAAAAAAGGTACTTAAGATTTGATTGGGGTGGGGGGGCAGCTTAGTGGCTCAGTGGATTAAGAGCCAGGCCTAGAGTTGAGAGGTCCTGGGTTCAAATTTGGCCTCAGTCACTTCTGAGCTGCATGACTCTGGTCAAGTCACTTAAGCCCCATTACCTAGCCCTTACTGCTCTTCTGCCTTCGAACCAATACACAGTATTGATTGGAAGACAGAGGGTAAAAGCTTAAAAAAAAAAGCTTTGATTATATTTGCAATCCTATCTAGGTTGATGAAGGGGTGCTTGAGGGTTTTTTGTTCAGTCTTCGACAGGGATCAGTCCAAGGGTTTCTTCAAGACAGGTTAACAGGTAGAAAGGTCAATTTGGGGTTTCTTAAAACAAGGCTGTCAGTATCATGGGGTGATGTCTTGATTTGCCCTAAATTGTATTTAAATGAGGCAGAGTTGCACAAAATCATCCTCCTCATTCTCTTTTAGAGTTATCAAAGTCTAATAGCAAGACAAAAGTCAAACCACTGGTGATGGCCGAGGGACAGTGATGACAAACCTATGGCATGGGTGCCAAAGAAGGCATGCAGAGCTGCACTCAGCTGCCCTTCCCCCCAACCCTCCCCTCCCCCCCAGAGTTTATTACTAGAAAGGCAGAGGGACTCAGACGGAGCTGCTCCCTTCCTCCTCTCCATCATGCCTAATGATATTTTTTTTTCATATCCCTGCCCCTTTGCCCAGCAGCCTAATGGGAGTGCCCAGAGGGTAAGGCTGGCAGCTCACAGGCAGCAGAGCTGGAGGGGAGCAGAGCACTTGGGCCACTCTCCTCCCCCTCTCTCCATCACTGAGGACATCCCTCACTTCACCCACCCCTCTGCCCAGCAGCCCAATGGGAGCCCTTTCTCCTTCCCCTGTGTGGGATAAAAGGGGCAGGATATGGCAAGAGGCCTGGGGGGGGGGGGAGTACAGTACTCCATCTCTAAAAGGTTTGCCATCACTGGTTTAGGATGCAGAAGATGACCTTGCCCGTCTGTCTAACCAAGACTAAGAGCTTCACAGAACCTTTTCCAGATGCCTTCATGGCCATTGTAATAAATTGTTCTCATTTGCCCATTCTCAACACCCTGAAATTTAGGTGTTTGTTCTTTAGTATGACAGTCAACTTTTTTTTTTTTTTAAAGATTCTTGTCTCTGAGAATCCATGTTTGCTTCCCTTTATGTTTTTATAGATTGTGGGTACAAGAAGTGTGGAGACTGGGAAGGAAGGAGATAAGATTTTAATTTTTCACTACTATGTCACAGATCTAATTCTTTCTTTGTGGCACTCATTTTCTTTGCTTCATCTTGGGAAAGTAAAGGAAAACAAATAGAACTCTTTCTCAGAAGACCTTGATTTTAAATCACAGAGTTCTTGGGAGGAAACCACTTTACAAAGTGCTTATATATGAATTATTTTTTTTTTCATTTACTTATTTGTTTAGTATATTAAAATTCCCAGGTAACTCTCCCTCTGAATTGAATGACTTTTCCTGGTACATCCTTGCCTATCTATGCTGTTTATTTTTCAGGCTGCGGTCAATATGTCTATTCCTATCTTTCCCAACTATGACCCCATTTCCTAGCCAGCCTACACCTTCAAGGCATGTTTTTGCTGGTAGCAATTCAATGTTATTGACAGCTGGAGATGCATTAAATAACTGAGTGCATGGGGAAAACAGGCAGTGAACTGGGCTTCCCACCCTTAAGGCTATGTAGCATAAGCATCCCTGTAATGAAAAGATTAAAAGGCCTCTTGTTTTGAAGATCAGTGAGGGGGGAGCAGGTTAACTTATAAATAGATACTGCCTGAAGCTCTGTGTTGCATGTCATTATTTTATAAATCTTTTTTTTTTTAAAGGATCGCATTATTAAAGACCAATTGGAAACTCCAGTCTCTTTTCATATTTTGGAGAGACCTTGTTGAAGCTCTGCTTTGTAATATTTGCTTCGATCATATTGGGTGACAAGCTCTGCTGTTTGGAACCATCTGTACATGGAAAATGAAGATGATGATGATGTTTCCTTTGCCAAATGGATGAGCAGCTTCTGGGGCCACAGCTGGATTGATGAAAATGAGAGAGATTTAAGAAACAACAGGGAACGCCGATCCCAGGATATCAGAGCTAGAAGGACCTCCCTGCCTTGTCCAGTAAGTTATTACTGCAGAACAAAAGTGGGGGAGTAAAAGATGGGGGGGTTGAGTCAAATTACTTTTTAAAGGCTCCATTGGCATGGCCAAATTTTCATGGCTTTTCCTTTAATTTTTTTACCCCATCTCTAAGCTCATCTGAACTTTTACTGAAACAACCCAAATCTCTTCCCATCTCTGAGATGGGAAACCAGCAGAGTTTTCTACATGAAAACAGTATTACAGGAGCAAAGCCTTGACTATGAAACTAGTAAGAGGGAAATGTTTGGGCCTATTCACATTGAAACTCAGAGACAAAAAGCAACACTTCTCCTTGTCTTCGGAATGCCAGTACTCTTCAGTTTTTGGGGGAAGTGTCACTCCTTATTATACAGCAGTAGAAGTATCTAATTCTTTATATAACCTTTTCTGACACCAAATAACAAGAAGTGGCCCTCTATTCTAACTTTCCTCAAGGCTAAAAGACATTGGAAATGTATTCGGGTGGGGGGAATTTTTTATTTTAGCACTGGGTTCCCCTGAACATAAGTTTTGGGAAATTTAATTCCCTTTTTATTCTCATGCAATGTAAAGAATAGCTAACCAATTTAAGTAATAAGTTATCTTTCAGCCCCCAGCCCCATGTCACTTATCAGATTCTGGTGACCTTGATAAATTTACTGAATTTTTCTAGCCCTTGGTTTTCTTATTTGTAAGAAATAATGGAGTTAGGCTAGTTTCCAAGTTCCAGTGATTTCCAAGTTGCTTTACACTTCTAGCATTCTTTGATTCTGTGGAGCTAGGCTGAAAAGGTACTTCAGATTACTTTGTAGATTAATGTACTTTATAAATTAATATATTCAATTTGGGCTTATAGTGGAAGCAGCTATCACAGTTTGGATTTTTAAAAAAAATTCCTTTTTGTTATTGTGAACTTGACAATGCAGAACAAAAATGAACAGCTTTTTATACAGAGAGGAACTGAAAAAAAAATACTGCACGAGTATGTGGCTGATGATGATGATGATACAACTTAAGGAATAACAGTCAGCCTTTTCAAAGATTCTTGCCTCTAAGATTTCATATTCCTTGCCCATCCTTTCCCTTTCTTTCCCTTTCTTCCTTTCCCTTCCCTTTATATTTTTAAAGTTTCTAGTTGTAGGGAATGGAGAGTTTGGAAGGAGGGAGATGAGATTTTAATTTTTTGTGTTTTATTTTGTATATTTCAAATTTAACATGCTGTTGCAACAGTGACCTGTATGTTTGTGTCATCTTCTAAATTTTCTTCTACTCTCTTTCTTTTTAATAATAATGACAACTTGGTTATAGAATAAATGTATTGTTCTAGACTTTTTGCCATGGTTTTCAATATTTTTTGTGTTACTATTGTTAGAGATGTTGATCTGTATTTTTTTCTTTGTTTTACTCTGGTTTAGCACATCTTAGGCTCAAGATATTGATAGTATTCTTTCTTCTCCTATTTTTGCAAACAATTTAATACAACATAATATTGAAAATTATTGTTCTTTTAAAGTTTGATGGAATTTGGTTGTAAATCTATCTGATCCAGAAATTATTTTCCTTTGGAAGTTTATATTTCAGTCTTTTTCCCCCCTGAGGTTGAGATATTTAAATTCTCTGTTTATAGTTCTGTGAATCTGGGTAAATTATATTTTTATAAATTTCATTTGTTGCCAATTTATTAACATGTAACTGGGAGAAATAATGATTTCCTTTATTTTTCTCAATTTATTGTAAATTAACCTTAATTTTTTTCATATCAACAACTAGATTTAAAATAATAAAATAAGTTAATAGTTTACTTATTTTGTGCTTAAAAATGAATTCCAGTCTTAATATTCACTTTACTTTTTTGTTTTCATTTTCCTTTATCTTATTTTATTTTAAGAATTTTTATTTTTTTATTTGTTCAGGAGTTTTTGTTTTATTGTTTTTATAATGCTTTTTTTAGAAAAATGTTTTAAGATATTAAATTTCCCATCAAGACTATATTGGCTATATCCCAAAAGATTTAGTGTATTTTTTCATTATTTTCATTTTATATACATATATGTATTGCTTCTGTGATTTGTTCTTTAATGCACTATTTCTTTAAGATTATATTACCTATGTCTATTTTAACTTTTAAAAAAGCTTTTAAAGCTTTTTAAAAAAGTATACTGTTTTCATATTGTCATCAATAAAGTATATATTTAACATTTCTGCTTTTCTGTGTTTATTCTTGAGGCATTTATATCCTAGTACATTGTCAATTTTTCTAGAGGTGCAACTAAAGTATACAAATTCCCTCCTATTATCATTCAATAATCACCAGAGAGCTATTATATCTAGCTTTTCTAACTATTAAGGCTCTTGTTTATTTTGTTAATTTGTCTAGAAGGACACATTGAGGTACTGTATCTGAATTTTAACTAAAAGTTCAGCTGAGGCAGATCTCTGAGTAAGATACCATTTATTAGCAGGAACATACAACCTGTCAATATATGGATCAGTGGCTTGCCTCCATTCAAGGAGGACAATTCCCCTTTTAGAGGGTTTGGGGATTACAGAAAAAAGACCAGATCAGGCTACATGACATAATGGGATTGAGGGCAAGATGATTGGTTATAGATAGAGCTGAGGCACTGAGAACAACATGATTGGTTGGAAGTTTAGTAATGGGGCTATCAATGACCCCCTTTTCTCTCATGAGACTAAGATGGGATCATTTTTGGAACCCAGGTACAAGATAATGGCCTAAACTTTTGGACAGCAAACCAGGCACCCTGGAAGGATGGCTTGGTTTTGTAAAGATAACATGCCCAGGGGCAACTAGATATCTCAATAGATTAGAAAACCAGTCCTGGATACTGGAGGCAAGTCACTTAACCCCCATTGCCTAGTCCTTACTGCTCCTCTTCTGCCTTAGATCCAATACTTTGTACTGATTCTAAGACAGAAGATAAGGGTTTGTTTTTTTTTTTAAGATATCAGGCCCAAACTCCTTTGCTTTCTCACACCTTCCTCAAAGTTATCAAAATTCTTTGAGACAAGAGTAGAGTAGTGATTGTCAGAGAATCTAGATTTGTAAACTTAATCCTTTACAGATCAACTGAATCCTAAACTAAGTTTAGAAACAAAGAATTATAACAGTTACAAGAACAAAATAATTATAGGACAAAATTTATTAATTGTAAATAAGATCAATAAATAAATGATACAGAATCAATCTTAATCTTCTCAGTACCAGCTGTTATTCTTTTCTGTTTCTCCTTATTATTCAATTAGCTATTATTTTTAGTATATAGATTGCTGTTATTTGATGCATATGTTAACTATTGATTTTCTTTTATTATTTAGGCACAATATTATTTACCTGCTTATCTCTTGCAAGGATATCTATTTTCTTATTCCTTTGTTGGAGTCCCTGATTTCCATTCCTTCTATTTTGAATTCTTCTGAAGTACAAAAATTTCAGCTTGAACTCTTCCTTTTAACCCAGTGTAAATCTTTGTTTCAATTTCTTTCTTGTTGGATTGTTGGATTCTGACTTATCTGGTTTCCTGACCATCTCCAATTTAAGGGGAGTTTGGTCCCTTTCCTATTTATGCTTATATAGTTAATTATATATTTTTTCCATCATAACCTCTTTACAAAGAAGGAAATGAACAAAGAAAAAGAATCTAATTAAAATTAGCATTCAATAAAATTGAAGTGGTTTGATTCCACTCCTCTTCCCCATCTCTCTTTACCAAGCAGACTATTATCCCTAGTTCTTACACTTAAAAACATTTTTTTAAGTTTGACCTTTATGTTTGACACCCTACAATGAAATTTGTTTTGCTTGTGGTTATTCCTTCCCTGACACTACCATCTCTTTTATACTTCTCTCTTCCCTTCTCTCTGCCCATTCCCTGTTGAATTTAATGTATTTCTATACCTAACTCTTTATGTGTTCAACTTCTTTTATTTATTTCACATAAAAATGAGTTTATTGAGTGCTATATGTTTATATACTTTTCCTTTCAAGTATTTCATTTATATAAAATAATGGATTCCCCCCTCTTCCTCATATTTCTACTTTATTCCTTTTTTGCTCCCTTTTCTTTCCTCTCTTAAAACCCCCCAAATAGAACAAACCACATCCAAGCCCTGCAATTGTCTTTTTTAATTCCTTCTGTTACTTTGGAAAAAAGGATTTTGAAGGGATATATGTTTCCTCTGGTCACTAAAAGGTAAGCATTCTTTTGATTGCTCTGACGTTTTTACCTTTCTAGGTTTCTTTTGACTTTTGTGTTTGCATGTCAAAATTTCTACTCAGCTCTGGGCTTTCCATCAAGAATTTCCAAATAAGATGGCATTTTCTTAGTCTTTACCCTTCTTGGCCCACTACATTTGACACTGTGGACCACTATCTTCTACTCTCTGCTCTTGGGGTTTTCCTGACATCATATTCCCCGATTGTCCTTTTACTGTCTGAGAGTTCTCCAGTCTCCTTTGCTGTTTTATCATCATTTCATGCCCTGCCTTCTGTTCTCTTCCTCCCCTAAATCTGTTCATTCAAGGTTCCCTCCAATGGTTTCTTTTCTTCTTCTACACTTTAATTGTTAGCACTCTGGTCAGCAACCATGGATTTAACCACCATCTCCATTCATATGACTCTCAGTTCTCTTTCTCTCTCTAGCTCTTGGCTTCAGTTCCCAGTCACCAGTTGCCTATTGGTCCTGAAAACATCATTAATTCAACATGTCCAAAATGGAACTAATTATTTTTCCTCAACATCCTCTTCTATTCAAAACTTCTTTATCTTTGCCACAGCATCAGCATTCTTCCAGTCTCAGTCCCAGATTTATAATGTCAGAATTTGCCATTTCTATCTTCACAATATCTCTCTTCATCACTCCCCAACTTGAAGTCTAAACTCCAAATGGTTTCCTATTGTTTGTAACATCAAATGTAAAAATCTCAAATCTCAATTTTTTTTAACTTTTCAAGTCTTTAAAAAAATTTTTTTTAGCACTTTCTGTTTCAGTATCAACTCTAAGAGAGAAGGGTAAGGGCTAGGTGACTTGCCCAGGGTCACAACTAGAATGAGTGAGACCAGATTTGAACCCTGGTCCTCCCAGCTCCACTCTTATCTACTGTGCCACCTACCTACTTCTAGTTTTCAGTCTTAAAGAGTCTGTTCCCAACCTATCTTTTCAGCCTCTCTCTACATTACTCCCTCTCCTGCACTCTATAATTCAGCAAAACTAGCCTTTTCTCTGTTTTTCACAATGGTTTCTCCATTTCCTGTTTTTGTGTCTTTAATAAGGGCTTGTCTGACATGCCTGGAATTCACTGCCTCCTTATCTCTGCTTCAGAGAATTTCTTCTTCCTTTAGAATGCAGCTGCATAAAGACTTTCCTGATTTCTCTAACTGCTAGTACAAAGCATTGAATTTAACTCCTTTCTTTATATTTGTATTTACATATTTTTTGTTGTACATATCTGTACCTACCTATATCTGTATTAGTCTCTTGAAGCTTTTTTGAAGTAGGGATTATTCCCACTTTATTCTCATATTCTTAGTACCTAGCACAGTACGTGGCACATAGTAGACATTAATATATACCAGTTGATTGATTTGCATTTCAAATCAGCTTTGATATTTTCATCAGGAATACTTGAAAATATTCCATTCTAATAGGATTTAACTTTTCCCTCATAGGATTATACACACACACACACACACACACACATATATATATATATATTTTTTTTTTAAGGCTGAATTATTCATTTTGTAAGCCTTTGTCTTTTATCATTTGGTATTATATTATAAGATTTTCTCTTCTTTATACTTTATAATAAACCTTACATACTTCTTTGTGGTGTTTGAACTCTTGCTTTCTTGGCTAATTCCAGTTTTTTGTTTGTTTTTTACTCAGAAGCTCTGGATTTTGACTGTGACTTTCTTGAGTGATTTCAGTTTGGTTTCTCTTTCAAGAGATGATTGGTGCATTCTTTTTTTTCTTTTCCCTCTCTCACAATTTCCTATGGTTATAATAGATCTGGACGGTTTTTAAAAATGATTTTTTGAAATACAGTTTTGTCTCTTTGGTTTTCAGGAAGTCTGATGATTCTTAGATTATTCCTCCTTAATTGGTTTCCCTGGCCTGTTGTTTTAGAGAATAGATACCTTATGTTTTCTTTTACTTTTTTCAATCTTTTGACTTTGTTCTATTTCTTATTGTTTCATTGATTTATTAAGTTGCTTGCTCCATTCTGTTTTTCAATGAGTCTACAACAACTCTCTCTCTACCTTATGTTCTAAGGTATTCGTCTTTCTTTATTTTCCTCCCCAACTCTCTTTCTCATTTTTAATTTTAATCTCTTGCTTTATTTCTTTCAGACATTCTTTTAGTTCTTGTAGCTAAGCCATTTTCTTCCAGTCTGGGGCTCTTCTTGTAGTTGTTGTGGAGTTATCTTGTCTTTAAGATTTATCTTTGAGGTAGAAGATGGCACAATGGAGTTGTGGTCTTGGGGTTAAGAAAAACTGAGTTTAAATCTGGCCTCAGACAATTGTTATCTTTCTGACCCTGGGCAAGTCACTAAACCACTGTCTGCTTCAGTTTCCTTAACTGTAAAATGGGGCTAATAATAGCATCTACCTCCTAGGGTTGATGTGAAGAAAACAAGATAATATTTGTAAAGCACTTAATATAGTGCCTAGAACATAGAGGGGATTTAATAAAATGCTTATTTCCTTCTTTCCTAATTTGTGGGCTTTCTCTCACCGGTAATATTTCTTCTTTGTGTTTGGTATATTTTTCTATTTAACTTGTGTTTTTAGCTCATCTTCTTGGCTCGGGATTTTGTGCTTGAGATATTACCCTTCTCATGCTTTTGAATGGATTGAACAGGAGAAGTAATCTGAATGCTGTGGCTTCAATTTATCTTCTTTTTAAAAAAAAAATTAAAACCCTCACCTTCCACTTTAGAATTAGTACTGTGTATTGGCTCCAAGGCAGAAGAGTGGTAAGGGCTAGGCAATGAGGGTTAAGTGACTTGCCCAGGGTCACCCAGCTGGGAAGTGTCTGAGGTCAGATTTGAACCCAGAACCTCCCATCTCTAGGCTTGGCTCTCAATCCACTCACCCACTTAGCTGCTTCGTTTCTGTCTCTCTTAATGGTGTGACTGGTATTGGACTTTGCCTTTTCCTTCAGTCCCTGGCTTCTGTCTTGTGGTGGTCCACTGCAGGTTCTGGCCTTTGCTGGTCTCCATCTTCTCCTTGCACAATACCTAATTGGGACTGATAGGCCAATGTGTGATGTTGGAGATAATGTCAGTGTAGGTCTTGTCACTACTGCTGAGGTTGGTCTGGCTCTGCCTCTTTGACTCAAAAGACTCACCTTGACTCACCTTGTTCAAGGACCCATTATGAGTCATGGGCTTATCCTTTTCTCCTGTTTTGCCAGGCAAGGGCCCAAATGTGGCTCTAATCTCTCTCTTTGGTGGAGTTTGCCCTGCCCTGCACCTGCCTCTCCACCTTGCCCTTCAGCTTCCTGTCTGGATCTCAGTCACTTTAAGGGATCTCCTGCTGACTTTCCTGTCCCAGCAACCCCTCCTCCCCTCCAGGGTTTCCCACATTTACTTGAACTGGCTTCCTTGGCTTTGCTTCTCTCTTCCAGCCTTCACAGCTTGAATTTATGTTGCTGCTTTCGTTTTACATGGCCTAGTGGATAACATGCTGGTCTTGAAGGGAGGGAAACTTGGATTTCATTCCTGCTTTAAGATACCTAAAACCAGCGAACCTGGGCAAGTAACTTGGACTTGGGAAGCTTCGGTTTCCTTTTTTTGTAAAATGTGGAAATAGCATCAGTCTCAAAAGGTTAGACTGAGGATCAAATGAGATAATGTAAGTAAATGTTTTGCAAATCTTAAAGCTTTATATAAATGTGAGCTGTTATTATTATTCCTTTCCATATATATATATATATATATTTTTTTTAAACCCTTACCTTCCACCTTAGAATTAATACTACATATTGGTTCTAAGGTGGTAAGGGCTAGGCAATGAGGGTTAAGTGACTTGCCCAGGGTCACACAGCTGGGAAGTGTCTGAGGTCAGATTTGAACCTTATATATTTTTATATATTTTTTGTCATATATTTTTTTGAATGTCAGTGACCTTGAGACAATTGGAAAGCATTGCTTAATAAATCAATATTCTCAGAAGATCTGACTTTCCCCCCTCAGTCATTTTATCTTTTTTTCTTGTTACAGAAGTAATGTGGTTACATCATAGTCCCCAATTCTTTGTCTTCCTTGGAATTTGTTTTTTTTTAGAGGAAGGAAGTAGTAGGCAACATCTATCTATCTATCTATCTATCTATCTATCTATCTATCTATCTATCTATCTATCTATCTATCTATCTATATGTATATGTGTATGTATATACACATAAATAAATAAAATACACATAAATAAAAAAGAAGTGTTTTATGTATATGTGTATGTATATACACATATACATAAAACACTTCTTTTTTATTTTTATTTTTTAATTTTAATAATTTAAATTTAAATTTATTAAATAAATTTTAATTAATTAATTTGATTAATTTAGAATATTTTTACATGGTTACATGATTCCTGTTCTTTCCCTCCCCTCCTTCCTTCCCCCTCCCATAGCCAATGAGCAATTCTATTGGGTTTTACATGTGTCATTGATCAAGACCCATTTCCATACCATTGATATTTGTACCAGGGTGATTACTTAGAGTCTACATCCCCAATCATATCCCCATTGACCCATGTGATCAAAGAGTTGGTTTTCTTCTGTGTCTCTGTTCCCAGAGTTTTTTCTCTGGATGTGGATAGTGTTCTTTCTTGTAGATGCCTCCGGGTTGTTCAGGATCACTGCATTGCTGTTATAGAGAAGTCCATTGCATTCGATTGTAGGCAACCCCTTTTTGAGTTTCAAAAGGTCATGATTGTGAACCAACTGGGAGTCTAGAAAGGAGCCTAGGAGCCTGGTCGATGACAGGTAGTTTTGATTCCCCAAGGAATAAGGAGTAACTTTCAGGACTTAGCCCAGTGATAGCTGAGATATGGACTCATTCAGTAGCAGAGATGAATTTGGACCTGAATTTAATAGATCTATTGCTATGTAGAAACCGTGTTAAATCTAAGCTCAATCTCCCTAGGCACTGAGGAAGTATAAGTGAGACTCTGCTCCTGGAAAATTAGGGGAAAATATTATACTGCTCTTCTTGCTCTGACTTCTAAATAAATTTCCCTTGTAAAAAGCAAATGGATGTTAACTGATTACTAGAACTCAGGTATGTGAAGGCTTAAAATTTTTAGTAGGAGTTTAAACAAAAGTCAGGAGAACCTTTGGTAAACAGAAAAGACTTAGTTTATTTTTAGGAAAGTACTGATAACGGCTAGGAAATAACATATACAATTCTCTATAACAGGTACTGGGCAAAGGTGACTAATAGAGGGAGGGATACCTGGAATGCTCAAGCTGATAGTATTAGAGAAAAGACACCCAACCCTTCAGGGATACCCCAAGAACTTTGATGAAGAGATGTGGCCTACTTTGTTCCAAGAGAATAAAGACAGAGAAAAAGTGAACTAAAATATCAAAATGAATCACTGGGTGATGTTTTTTGACTTGCTCTTAAGCTGAATTTTGAGGTAGAATTGTACAAAGTCATCAGCTTCACTCCTTTTCAGAGTCATTCAATGACTTGAATATAAAGAAGGAAATTATAAGTAAATTAGGTGAATGCAAAATAGTATACCTGTCAGATCTTTGGGAAAGGAAAGATTTCAAGGCCAAACTAGAGTTAGAAAAAAATTACAAAATGTAAAATAAATAATTTTGATTGCATGAAAATAAAAAAGATACTGTACAAACAAAACCAATGCAACCAAAATTAGAAGGGAAGCAACAAATTGGGAAAAAATCTTTATAACAAAAACCTCTGACAAAGGTCCATTTACTCAAATATGCAAGGAGCTAAATCAATTGTACAAAAAAATTAAGCCATTCCCCAATTGATAAATGGGTAAGGGACACGAATAGGCAATTTTCAGATAAAGAAATCAAAATAATCAATAAGCACATGAAAAAGTGTTCTAAATCTCTTATAATTAGGGAAATGCAAATCCAGAGTCATTCAAGTCCAGTGGCAGCTCAAAAGTAAAGATGTCTGGTGAGGCCCTGGTGCAAAGTGGACTGCCTTGGCTTCTTTGATGTTTAACCAAGTGCTAAGCCCTCCACATTGCCTACTTTCCCTGTGTTCATGGCCATTGGAAAAAGTTGTTCTAAACAGTCAATTCTATTAGGAGAAGTCTTTGCATGCCTGAGGTAGACACTACCCTAACTCATCAATGAATTTGAGTCCTATCAGTTACCCTCAACCTGGTTTATTCTGTCTACTGAAATGGTTTACACGGATGTGGCCACTGTGCATGCAATAGATTTTTGGAGCCACACATGAGACCTAGGCTTACTAAAGGATGAGCAATCTTGAAAAGGGCTTGGCAAATAGAGGTGCTAGTTCTTCCTAAAAACTCTGTACATCCCATATGGAGATTATTAGGAAAATATCATACCATATTGTGCATTTTCATTCCTATGCATTTTGATGTTTTTATTATGGTCAATTTAGAGAAGCATGTGACACAAGTGCAGCCTAAAGGCTTTATGTCACAAATGCATGAAGCTAATCTATTCAGCTTTTCATAGAAAATACAAAATTCTGTAATTAATAAGCAAAAATAATATTTTTTGGAAAGTGATTTAGCCAAGTAAAATAGGAATTAAATGACTTGCACACAACAATATCCCACTGCATTTAGGAAACACGGTCTGAATAGAGAGAGAACACTCCTGAAATGTATTCAGGAAATCTTAATTAAATTACATTTAGCAATTCAACTAATGACTTGGTTTATATCCCTCCTCCCAGTGAATTAGTATTTTCTACTTCTTTCTTGCTTACCTGAAACATTTTAAGAACAAATGAGATTTATGTGTATTTAGAATTGTAAAAAGGAATTCTACAAAATCATGTTATTAATTTTGTTCCCATTTCCTATAACTTCATCTTCTTACAGTGATCCACTTGAGGTACCTATGATTTTAGATTTTAAAGCTTGTAGGGAATTCAGTGGTCATCTACTCTGAGTTCATTTTGCAGAAAAGGAAACTGAGGCATAGAGAGATTAAAGTAACTTGCTTGAGGTCTTACAGCTAGTAAATGGTAAAACCAGATTCTAAACCTAGAATCTCTGACTCCAAATGCTCTCTTTCTAGGCTCTTCCCTTTTGGAATTATAAATAACCTGCCATCTGCCTCATCATGTACAAAAGAAGAGTTTGCTATCAGCGATCCATTTACATGTTGCATACTCCTATCTAAAGCAAAAGTCTTAGAGCTTTATGAGCCTCATGATCCATTCTAAACCATTGTAATGTCCTGGGTATATTTAGTATGCAAGAACATGAAATACCTCAGGGCAGGGGTTGGATACCCTCAGGAAACCTTACTCTCTGGCAGGGCGTATTGTAATCTGCAACTTCAGCCAAAATGAACAAAGAAAATTGCCTTTACAGGCTTACTGACCTTTATGAAATCAGAACAAAGGAATATGAAGCCAGCTTCCCTATTTGTCTGCTTCCCTACTACCCAGTGACAGTGCATTGAGAGAAACCATAGAATGAGCCAAAAGGACAGTAATGAAATGGCTTCTTGATTTCTACAGATTTGTAGTGCTTTCCTCTTCTGTTCTTTCATTTCTATATATATGTCATTTCTTTCAAACCCTTCCCTTCCATCTTAGAATCAATACTGTGTACTGGCTCCAAGGCAGAAGAGTGGTAAGGGCTAGGCAATGGGGGTTAAGTGACTTGCACAGGGTCACCCAGCTGGGAAGTGTCTGAGGCCAGATTTGAACCCAGGACCTCCCATCTCTAGGCCTGGCTCTCAATCCACTGAGCTACCCAGCTGCCCCCTTAGTCATGTCATTTTTAGAGTGAGCAAAAGTTTCACATTTCTACTATTAATCACATTTTAACTCAGTCTATTGATTGTGGCTCTAGGACTTAAGTGGCATCATGCATTATATGCACTGAAAATTTTTGATTTGTGGTTGAAATATTGAACTCCTTTACTTATGATTTTTCTGGATGTAGAATACTTTTCAGGAAGTGATCTACTAGTTGGAGAACTAGGTAGTGGTAGTCTCTCGGTGATCGAGAATGACTATAGCTCCCTTCATGATGTGATTTAAGGAAATTTTCCTCTATTTCACCAGGAAACAGATTTGTCCTAATTGTGCCCTTTTTTATGTGTACTCAATTCTGGTGTAGTAGCCAAATGAAAGACTTTGTTTCACCACACAGTAAAGGGGGAAAAAGTCACAGCATCCATGCGCATGCTTTGAAGCAGAGGGTCTTTCATTCCCTCTAGTTGCAAGCGGACTCCCCTAACCATCAGTGTGGTTTTAGCACATGTCAGAACCGACTGCACACACTAGGAATGGAACTCAGCCACTTCCCCATTACACTTTATTTTATGAGGGAAACAACTTACATTTTATAATTGAGATTACAGACTTTCAGGGGTGAGTCAAGGTAGTAGAGAAAGCTCTCAACTGAGCTTCCCCACTGTTCCCTACCAAGCAACTTTAAAATATCATCTCAAATCAAATTCTGGAGTGGCAGAGCCACCAAAAAGCCAGTGAGACACTCTTCCTGCCCCTGACCACATAGGTGGTCCGAAAGAGGGATCTGTGATGTAGGAGTAGACTGGTCTGGAACCCATGTGATTTCAACCTCAGTGATGGGAGTAGGTGGCGGTGACAGAAATAGCAGCAATTTTCAGGGCTTTCAAGTCAGAGGTGGAAAGGGGGCCTAGAAATTGGTCCTGGGAGAGATTACAGGGGACCCCTAAACTAGTACTGAGTACAATGTCAGATACTTTCAAATTCCATTACCCTTATCTGCTTCTGTATCATAGTTCAAAGGTGGAGAGAAGCATTCTGATAAGGAGGGTGTAGGGATTGGGTGGGGCAGCTGGGTGGCTCAGTGGATTGAGAGCCTGGGTTCAAATTTGACTTCAGACACTTCATAGCTATGTGACCTTGGACAAGTCACTTAATCTCATTTGCTTTGCCCTTACCACTGTCCTGCTTGGAACCAGCACACAGTATTGATCCTAAGATGGAAGGTGAGGGTTAAAAAAATATTAAATGAAAAAAATAATAAAAAAGGTAGTGGAAGCCTTGAGGGGCAATATAATTTCCAGTTCTAAGAGATCAGGGACCCTCAGGAATTGTATTGTGTCTAATCCCAAGGGAGTAGAAACCCTAAGGAATAGCATCTATTGATTTAGAATCTTCCAGAATAAAGACAGAAAGTAGAGACCAAGAGAGCAGTAACCACACCTCTCCCCTGATTATACCACTGTGGAAGCACAAAAAAAAGTTCTCTAGCCCTCGAGAACTAGCTCTGAAAATAGCAGTGTAAAAAAACCTGAAGCTTTATATAATGCCCATCTACCCCTTACTCTAGGAAGAGAGCCCAACATTAATAAAATTTCCAAATCAAGAAATGGGCTGGAAAAATGAGCAAAAAACAACAAAGAACCTAACCATTAAAATCTATGGTGATGGAGAAGATCAAGAAACAAACTCGGAAAAACAATGAAGTCAAAACAACTGCAACCGAAGCCTCAAAGAAAAAAATGGGAATTGGTATAGTCCAAGAAGAATTCCTAGAAGAGCTAAAAAGTTATTTTCAAAATCAAATAAGAGTGGAAGAGGAAAAATTAGGTAAGGAGATGAAAGTAAAGAAACAACACATGAAAAGGTAATTAATAGCATGGTAATGGGGCACAAAAAAAATCTTAAAAAACAAAACTGGCCAATTAGAAAGAAAAGGTATAAAGGTTCACTGAACAAGATAATTTCTTAAAAATTAGAATTGATGGGGCAGTTAGGTGGCTCAGTGGATTGAGAACCAGGCCCAGAGATGGGTGGTCCTAGGTTCAAATCTGGCCTTGAACACTTCCTAGCTGTGTGACCCTGGGCAAGTTACTTAACCTCCATTGCCTAGCCCTTACAATTCTTCTGCCTTAGAACCAATACACAGTATTGTTGATTGAAGGTAAGGTTTTAAACAAAATTAGAATTGGGCAAGTGGAAGCTAATAATTCCATGAGATAATCAAGAAATAATAAATGGAAAATAATAGGAAAAAAAAAGAAGGATATATGAAATATCTCTTGGGAAAAATAACTGATCTGGAAAATAGTTTAAGGAGAGGTTTAAGAATTATTTGACTACTGAAAAGTCATAATCAAAGAAAGAATGTAGACATCATATTTCAAGAAATTATCAAGGAAAACTGCCCAGATATCTTAGAACCAGAGGGCAAAATAGAGATAGAAAGAATCTATTGATTATTACCGGAAAGATTCAGGTAATCATTACCTGAAAGAAAGATCCCAAAATGAAAATTCCCACAAATTGTAGCCAAATTTTAGGGTATCAAGATCACAGAGAAAAAAACTTCAAGTCCCTAAAAAGAAACCATTCAACTATGATGAAATGCACAATTAGGACTACAGAAGATTTAGTAGCTAAAACATTAAGGGAGTGGAGGTCTTGGAATGTCATATTCCAGAAGGCAAAAGAACTAGGATTACAACCAAGAATATCTTATACAGAAAAATAGTATAATCTTTCAAGGGAAAAATGGATATTTAATGAAATAGAGTATTTTTGAGCATTCCTAATGAAAAAACTAGAGCTGAATAGAAAATTTAACTTTCAAATACAAGATTCAAGAGAAGCATGAAAAGGTAAACATGGAAGAGAAATCATAAAGGGGTCATTATGGTTAAACTGCTTACATTTCTATATGGAAAATGATACATGTGACATCTAATAACTTTATCATTCTTAGGGCATTTAGAAGGATTCTGCACAGAAAGAATATATGAAAGTGAGTTATTATGTTGGGATGATGAAACAATGGAAAAGTGAGAACAAGAGATACCCTGAGAGAAATGGGAGAAGAAATATGTGGGAAATTATCTCACAAAAGAAATACTCAAGGGGGAGCTTTGTTTTCCATATTTTTATTTTTATGCAAAACATACTTCCATATTGGTCATTATTGTAAGAGCACACTCCTACATAAGCAAAACCCCCAAATAAAGTCAAAGATACACTGATGTGAAAGACAACTCCAACAATTTTTTCTCCGGAGCTGGATAGCATTTCCAATCATAAGTCTTTCAGGATTATCCTATATCGGTGTGTTGATGAGAGTAGCCAAGTTTTCACAGATAATCATTATCCAATATTGCCTTTATTGTATACAATGTTCTCCCAGTCCTGCTTATTTCACTCTACATTAGTTCTCCCCGTATCGTTTACCAATTCAGTAACAATATAAACAAAATTATACAGTGATATTTATTACTCTTTTTTCAGTCCTAACCAAAGCTCTCATTATTTAGACCTTTTATTTTCCTTATTAGGAGAACATACATTGGTGAGCATGCAGATTTTCTTCCCCAAGTTAAAACTTGTTGAACTAGATTTTCCCAGTTCCAAAGGCAATCTTGAGAAACTGCTAGTTCATATTTTACTAGTAGAGCAGAACAAGAACTGAATGATGATCCTTGGACATCCAGCCCAAATTGTGAATGACTTGCCTATGCTTCCTCATACTAAAATGCATGTTAATTAAAGCTGTTTCAGAATGGATTTTGTTAACCAGAAAGCCAATATAGATATTTTGCTTGTATTAATATGGAACAATTTTTTCTCCTTTCTTTAGACACAGTTTGCTGCCCTTCCCATGACCAGCACTCATGGATCCTCTAGAGTTGTTCCAGTTTCTGGCCACCCTCGAAGGCATTCTCAGGAGGACTATGGCTTCCAAGGCCATCATCATATGAAGGCAAAAATATGCTCCCAGAGTGGTTCATTGCAGGGGCAAATGGAACCCAAAGGCAGATCACATTCCATCCAGGAATTTTCAGAACACTTTGAGCAGCAACTCTGTTTTAGAACCAAAAGATCAGTCTCTTTGGTATGTAAATAGACATTATTAGATATCTGGAACCTCTTTAGAAATATGGATTCCTTTGGAATCACCTTGTTCACTGACAACTAGATATATATGATCAACTTACTCTCTGCTTATTGTTATCTAAGAGTCTCATTCTGAATGAATGAATGAGAAAGGCACTATCTCATTCTAAATTAAAAATAAACAGACCTTGTTAACCATAGGTTTTTAATAATAATATGGGGGTTTAATAATTCCTTGAACGAAAGGGGCAGCTGGGTGGCTCAGTGGATTTACCAGTCTTCTGCCTTGGAGACAATACACGGCATTGACTACAAGACCGAAGGTAAGGGTTTCAAAAAAAAGAAGTTAAATGACTTGTCTGGGGGTCACACAGCTAGTAAGCATCTGAAGCTACATTAAAACTTAGATCTTCATGACTCTAGGACTAAGTGTCCACTGCATCACCAGTCTCTACTGTCTCTTGGGATCAGGGATGTTTTCATGATGTGACTACACTGTAGTCACACCTACCTTTGCACCCTACCTCTTCTACCCATCTGAATTTGCCTTAGGTAGCAGGATTGATAGTTATAGTTCTGGTCAGAAGGAAAAGTAGTGATTATTGTAACCAAGAAATAATGTTCTAAATTGACTAAATAAATTAATTTAAAAAAAAAAGAAGGAAAAGTAAGGGGAATTAGGTTAGATATGCACCTGACTGGCATAAAACAAGGCCCCCTTCCATTTCTTTAAGATGATTTTAATACTTATTTTTTCATATGTGCCTAAAATGACAAACACTTTTATAACAACCTTAGTTTTAGGCTGATCTATTATAAGACTTTCCAGATTTGGAGCCTGATGTGTAAAGGCTGCTTTGTTCAGAAATAGAAAACTATCATGACCAATGCTTATACCATTTTGGTTGCAATGCTAGGATAAATACCAAGCATTGTCAGCTGTTATGACTTTATAGTTCTCTGATCCTTCCCTTTCAGGAACCTGAGGCCAAAAAGGAGAGAAAAGAGAGGGAGAGCCTGAGAATCAGTACAGAAGCCCATCAGGAAACAGAGGAAAGAAGAAAACTGAAGGAAAAGAAGCAGGGAGAAGCAAGCATGGGAGTCCTGACCAAAAAGAGTCATGAGTAGCTCATTATTTTCACATGACAACCATATGTAAAGTAGGTGAACGTTGTTTGATGGATGTTTTAGATGTTATAAGACTGGAGAGTCAAATCTGTAAAAGAAAGTAGTCATGGGGCAGTGGAACCTGGAATAAAAAACAAAACAAACATGAAAAAACCCACTAGATGATCTTTGTCCAGGATTGGCATTTAGCATGTTTTCTCTCTTTCCTTTGATATGCTAGAGGTTTCCTTTGTTTCCTTTTCAAGAGAAGAAGAGGACCAATGTAATTTTAATAGAGTAAATTAATTCTTGAAAATGGAAATAAAGATATTTAAAGAACTCCAATACATCTCCATCCTATCCCCTACTTTCACTGTCCCTAATCCTAAATAAGTTATTTGAATGATTCTAAAGTTGTATGCTTATTACCTAATTTTTTTTTCTGTGTTATACATGCCTCCATCCTATCTCCCACTTTCACTTTCTCTAATCCTAAATAAAAGTTATTTGCATGATTTTAAACTACTTCATATAAAACTGAAACCCCCAAACAAAACCCCAAATGCTTTCATGTTCATTTCGACTCCAAATGTTCTTTCTCTGAGGTACTCATTTTTCTTTAAGCGTTAAATTCTGATACTTTTGTGGGACTCTGGGTGGAATTTGAATGTGTAAATAAACTTGGATGGAATTAAGATTGTAAATTTATTTGATTACAATACATGGGTTTGTGGACCAAAAAGACTCAATACAAAGTGTTTAGTGAACTGGGAGTGGGCATGGGGATGAGGGTGTCTTACCGCTTGCATCTTGAAGTTGTTTGTCCTTTGTTTTTTGAAGACCAAAGGCATCATCAATATGATATTTTGACTTGCAAGCTAGTTAGATTTGAGAGAGACACCATTTTGCAAAGTTGCTGGCCTCACTCTCTCCAGTCATTGAAGTGGAATGAGGGGAATGGTATTTAGTTTTCCTAACCTGAAAAGGAAGAGTCAGCTGTTCTTTAGAGAAGCCTGCTTTAGTCACTGAGTGTCCCTTTTTTGGACAGGGCTTGATGAACAAAAAACATGGAAGTAATGCTAACTCTCCCAGGGTCCTACCGATCTCTGGTTCTCTCATTTGAAAGCTATGATATTTCCCTAAAGAAGACAAAAATATGGGAAAAGGATATGTCAACTATAGAGGTCTTCTGATGGAAAGGGCACATGCCAGGTAGGGCAGTGCTGGTGGAGTGGCAAGAGGTTCCTAGTCAAAATAGAAGAATTGATAGTTCAAACCAGTGCCATAAGACCCAGAACTGAGAAAGAGTAAGGAGGAAAGAAACTTGGATTTTGTCCTTAATTGATACTTTGAGGCATGTGTCTTCTGTAGGTCTGTGGAAGGAGAGATTTTGTTCTAGCGAAAACTTCTTTTACTACTTGGTGGAGATAGGAAGACTCTCCACTCCTGCATGGTACTATCATTTTGAAGCAACTATATAGGTTCTGAGTTATTTCTTGAATGGAATGGTGGCAGTGAGAAGAAAATTTTTCTCAACTATTTACATACAGACTTGAAGAGTGATATAGTTTATGCATTATGTGATTGATTTTATCTGGCATTGAAAGAATATCATCATATTAATATTATCAACCATTATATTTTCCAGAGAACAATTTAAACATTGTTCTATATTCTTTCTGTCCCACCTGATTTATCTCTGCAAATGCCCAATGAAATCTAGGATTAAAATAAACATACTATCAGACAGAAGACACTATGTCTCCAGGCAATTTTTCTATACTTCTATCAACTTTCCAACCACCTCCAAGGCTTTTCCAAACATTTTTATCCCTCTTTAAATCTCCCATGGCTTGCCCTCCCCCCACCCTCTCAACTGAGAACCTTACCTCCTCATATTTTACAGAAAAAATAGAGGCTGTTTGTCATCCATCTCCCCCCACCCCCCATACTTCCTCATCTCATATCACTCAGATGCCTTCTGCTACTATTTCTTTCTTCATCCCTATCTCTTGTGAAGAGGTGCTCTAGTGCTTACCAAGGCAAGACCTCTCTACCTACACAAAAGTGATTTCATTCTCCGTCTTTTCTAACAGATTGTACT
Source organism: Monodelphis domestica (assembly GCF_027887165.1). Taxonomy (NCBI): domain Eukaryota; kingdom Metazoa; phylum Chordata; class Mammalia; order Didelphimorphia; family Didelphidae; genus Monodelphis; species Monodelphis domestica. The sequence continues at coordinate 57,322,592 of NC_077230.1, forward strand.
CTCTGTCATCCCTTCTCTATTCCTTCTCTTCAATCTTTCCAGTCTACTGCTGCCCTCCCTACTATTTATGAATATGCCCATATCTCCTCTCTCCTCAAAACTTCCACTTGATCCTTCCATCCCCACTAAATATCATCCTATATCTCCTCAACCCCATTATCTTTCTTGCCCACAGTGATACTCATTAGGGCCATAAGGATGCAGGTAAGGACATTTTTGTAATATGGCCAGTATAGATTCTGACAAGTTTGAAATTTAACATAAGAATAAATCTACTCAACTATATAACCTAATATAAGTACTCCCAATTATATTATGTATTAAGATAGGTTGATTATCTTTAACTGTATATTAATGTCTATAAATATAAAAAAATGATTCCTACCAATAAGGAATCACATTAAGCTGGATAATACTGATTATAAATTACCATGGGGTAAAATCAATGATTTAGGATGGGCAGGAGTCTATTCAAATAGAATAGGTATCAAATTATTTCTCATTGTAGCAACTTTCTAAGACAGAAAGGCAAGAGCTTATACTAGGCAAGGGAGAATTAAATGACTTGTGAAGGGTCACATAGCTAGAAAGTCAGGTCACATTTGAACTCAGGTTGTCCTGACTCCTAATTCATTCTCCACGTAACCATCAAAGTTATTTTCCTAAAGCCCATGTCACCCCTTGCTCAATAAGTTCCAATGGCTTCCTGTCCCCTGTAGGATCAAATGCAAAATTCTGCTTGACATTCAAAGCCTTCAACAACTTCCTCTCCTCATCCCAAAATTCCATCTTCTACAGGAAGCCTTTTGCAATCCTTCCTAATTCTAGTACCTTTTCTCTCTTAATTTCTCTATATAGCTTTTCCTTCATATTTGATGGCTTGCTGTGTCCTTCATTAGACTGTAATCTCGTTGAAGCTAAAGACTCTTGTCCCTTTTTGTATGCCCACCACTTAGCACTGTGTGGGACAGGGTCATGGGTCACAGATAGTGGACCCCACCATTGAAAGAAGTTCACAAATATGGAGCTCAAAAGCCAAAGTAGAAGATGGGAGTTTATTCTTTAGGAAAGGGACACTCCTCAAGCTTTAGGTATTGAGTCCAAAGATTCAATTTATAGGGTCTCTCAACCAAAGAAACTCTTCCCTCCTTCCCTGCCCCCACCTTTTGTTCTGGTCAGATGTCCTCATCTTTGACATCTTTAAAAGAGAAGTGAATTACTGGGTTATACAGGATAAATGAGTTAGATAGCTAGTTCAAAGATGAGTGAATTACTAGGTTGTAGATTACAAGATTTGATGGATTGTGAACTACTCTACACTGAGGCCTTTGAAATGTGAAAGGCCAAGGTTTTTGTTTTTAGAGGAGAGGGGGTAGTGTTCTGAAAGGAATGGAAAGTACTAACTTCTATCTAGGGGAAGTACTAAGCTCTCTATAAAATGTATGTTTCCTTAGGGCAGACTTTCATTTTTGTTTTTTTCATCTATATTACCTAGCAGAGAATTTGGCATACAAATGACACTTAATAAATGCTTGTTGATGAATAGAAATCATGCTTGTATAAATTGTGTGAGGAATACCTATGTTCTCCTTTTACTTAGGAAAGGAATGATCTCAACTGATTTCTGTTTCAGTACCAGTCAAGAAGACAATTATCATCAGCAATTATTGATCTGTCTTAGTTTATCAATTAAAGCAAGAATGACCCAACAGGCAACAAAATACCCAGAAGAGGGGCTCCACAATGGACACTTGATTTAGGTTGGACAACATGATATTCTGATTCTAGGTTATTAAAAGCCCTTGCTCCTGGGAAAGGCACTCACAGTTCACACAGGAAGACAACAATGAAGAGGATGCAACCTCAGTAGCTACAAATAGGGAGGCAATCTGATCCAGGAATCTTTCCCCAAATGACTTTGCTGAAGTAGTTCAGGCTCAGTAATAACTAATAATAATAGCTAGAATTGGGCTTTGGGGATTGCAAAGTGTTTTACATGTTAGTAGGAACTTGCTATGTTCATTAGACTCTTCTGATCATTGCCTTACACTTAAAATATTAATGAAGGATTTGTCTTAGAAACTCAAAAGAATACCATGACTGAATTAATATCTACCCTCTCTTGAGTCTAGAAGATGCAAAAAAATAAAATTATTAAAAGTATAATTTCCTATATATGATCATGGGACCACTAATTTCAAAAATTAAAACATGTTTTACATATCAACACAATTATTAATCATTTTCTGACATTTTGTGATCCATGTTCTCCCCTTCCCTTCTACTCCTCTCACCTCCCCAAGACAGCAGGTACAGTCATCCTCACTATGTTGCGGTTCACTTATGGCTGCTTCACTGTATTGTGGGTTTAAAAAAAATTAAGTGTGGAGGAGGTTAATAAGAGTTTGGAAAAGCTTTGTAGGAGAGTGGAAAGGGTTTAAAAAGCCTTAAGATATGTATAAATAATAAAATAAATATAACTCCACTATTTTGAGGATTTTTCCCTATCTCATGGGTCTCTGGAACATAACTCTCACAATAGGTGAGGGATCACTGTAATATGATAACATAGGCTGCACATGTATTATTATACAATACATATTTACATATTCATCATATTGTGAAAGAAAACATATATTGTTTACACTAAAGAAAAATTCATGAAGGAAATAAAGTGAAGAATGAGGGAAATAAAATGTAAACTGTTTCTTCCCAGTTGTGAACTGGGGCCATTAATTTTAAATACATTTTAAAGCAATTGATGTTGAAGAAAATTTGATAGGAACCGTATACAAAATTGTTTTACCAGAAGGCTTGGGTTTAATTCCTTCCAAATATGACCAGGTTTATTGAGTAGAAATTTATCTGGGTTTTCAGGTAAGATTCCTATTCTACAAAATTTATAAAAGATAAAGTGATCATAAGATAAAAGACAAGAATCCTATATTCCAGAGACAGAAAGTTAGAAAAGGCAGTAGCAGTGTGGTATACATCAACAATATTATGCTTTGATAAACTCCCAATTCTGTATTACTCCCACCATCCTCTTTCATCACTCCTATTCACATGCTGCTGAATGGAGCTGGAAACAGTTGGATACCATGCCAATTGACTCCTCTACAAATTTATATTATCTAATTTCAACTGAGTTCTAACTGCAGCAAGGCAATTCTTCCATTCCTTCCTACTAAATTCTCTGCTCTACTCACTGGTGACAGCAGATCTTCCAAAGCTTCCTCTCTCTCTCTCTCTCTCTCTCTCTCTCTCTCTCTCTCTCTCTCTCTCTCTCTCTCTCTCTCTCTCTCTCTCCTCAAATCTCTCACAGCTTCCTCTTTTCTACCTTCTCAACTGAGGACCCCATCTCAAGCTATTTGGAAGCTATTTGCCAAGATTTTCCTTTTTCTCCCTTTCTCTTCACCTCACGCCCCTCTCAAACCCTTCACTATCTCTTCCTTTATTCTAATTGTTGATGAAGAGAACACTTTTCTCCTTGCCAAAACCAATACCTTTAACATGTCCTCTTTTTTTCCTTGAATAGTTTAAAGGTTTTAGTCTAATAGCTTTAGTTATAATATTGGTTTGTTGAAAACCGAAAACAAGTTTATAAAACAACTGATTACTAATTGTATATTAAAAGCAGCCAGTTTTCAGAACACCAAACTGTTTCTAAGGGTTTTCCAAGCTCAAGTTTAATAGTTTCAGATTCATCAGTGTTTATATCAAAATGTAAAAAAAAAAAAGATTTTTTCTTTTTTTTTTAGATTGTAGATTAGACCCTAGGAGTATCAGTACCAAAAGATATCTTATACATGTACAGATAGGGTAATCATTCCAAAATGAGACCAAATACTTCTTTTTTTCCCTTCTATTCTGTAGACCAAATACTTCTTGAATGGAATGATTCTCCCAACTCTCATGCTCAATTTATTTTCTTTCAAAATTTAGACACCATAGAGAAATACCTAGTGTTTGCCATCATTTCTTTGAAATATTTCCAACTAAGTTTTGGGGCTAACATAGCCTGTGCTTACTGTAGAGAGGTTTCTGGAGTGATTTCACATATAGAAACACTACACATATGGCCAAAATTAAAAGCATGAATTTTGTTGTTGTTTATTTCCAAATATATATTAAAAAATTTCTTTGGGGACAGGTAGGACGCTCAGTGGATTGAGATCTAGAGATGGGAGGTCCTTGTTTTAAATCTGGCCTCAGACACTTCTTAGCTGTGTGATCTTAGGCAAGTCACTTAACCCCCATTGTTCAGCTATTACCATTCTTTTGCTTTGGCACCAATATGCATTATTGATGCTAAGATGGAAAGTAAGTTTTTTTTTTAATTTTATGATATTTTATTTGATCATTTCCAAGTATTATTCATTAAAGACAAAGATCATTTTCTTTTCCTCCCCCCCAACCTCCCATAGCCGATGCGTGATTCCACTGGGTATCACATGTGTTCTTGATTCGAACCCATTGCCATGTTGTTAGTATTTGCATTAGAGTGTTCATTTAGAGTCTCTCCTCTGTCATGTCCCCTCAACCGCTGTAGTCAGACAGTTGCTTTTCCTTGGTGTTTCTACTCCCACAGTTTGTCCTCTGCTTATGAATAGTGTTTTTTCTCCTAGATCCCTGCAAGTTGTTCAGGGACATTACACTGCCACTAATGGAGAAGTCCATTACCTTCGATTATACCACAGTGTATTAGTCTCAGTGTACAATGTTCTTCTGGTTCTGCTCCTCTCGCTCTGCATCACTTCCTGGAGGTTGTTCCAGTCTCCATGGAATTCCCCCACTTTATTATGCCTTTTTGCACAATAGTATTCCATCACCAACATATACCACTATTTGTTCAGCCTCAACTGACAGAAAGAAGGCAGGAGTGGCAATCATGATATCTGATAAAGCCAAAGCAAAAATAGACCTGATCAAAAGGGATAGGGAAGGTAATTATATTTTGTGGAAAGTAAGGTTTTTAAAAAAATCTCTTTTCAATGTTTATAACCAGTCATCACAGGTCCTTCCCAAGAGTTATTAAAATGTGATGGAGAATAGTCTTACCTGAACTGTAGAGGGGGAATAGTCTAATTATAAATGCTTTATAATTGAAGACCTAATGTTCTCAATGTGCAACATGCTCTAAACTACAGGCCCAAAACTCCCCCCCCCCCACTAATAAGTATCCATATGAGCACAAATACAAGTCTTGCTGGGAGCCATCAAATCCATGCTGTCTGACATGGTCACAGGTGGAAACCAGGGACTGTACAGTGGCCCCCAGGAATGATGGACACACTCACTCAGATCCCCCTGTGTGATTTCTCTCTTATCAATACCCCCTTATTATTGGAATTATTGTGATTTTTATTCATATCCAGCCCCAAGAAAACATAGATGAGAGCAAAATGCCTGCAGGGTTGAAATAGATATCCCACTCTATTCCCCCTAGAATATTGTCAAGAGAATCTACTTACAAAATTAAACCTAAGGATTCCTATGTACCCATTTAGATAAGGGATCATAGATGGGACCCCCTTTTTAGGAATAAAACCCCTAACAAAAAACTGTATTTAGATTCTCTACCCCCATACAGGCCAGGGACGACAAGTCTCCCTGATCCAGTATATTAATTGCCTTTCATGGAGAGGCTGGTACTTCACCTCACTGGATTGTTTTGTTAACTGTTGGCAAGGCAATATGTCTTGGATACCTTAGTGAAACATTAGAAAATTAAAGCTTGATATTGGAATAATATTAAAACTGGGTTATGTTGTTTCCACCCTCTGACCCCCACAGAGTTGGCAACAATGTTGTATTGATCATATCCTTAGAAGTCTGATTGATTATGTAGTTGGTTAGTGTACTAAATAATCACTCTTGGCTTAATTGCATGTCTAAGCACCTCACTGGTTAATGAGGAACTGACCTCTAGTTGTGTTGCCCATGGTGAGAAAACATTTATTTTCTGTAAAGCTCTGCATTTGTTGTTAGAATCCATAGAATCAAAACATGTAGGATAATTATAGAATGTTAATCAAATGATTTGTTAAAAGTTAACGTATGACTTATTCCATTACCTGTAAGGAAGCATGTATGTGAAACTGTGTGCCAAGTGTATGTGTAACCACTGAGGGTATAAAAATAAAAATCAGTTCGGGCCAAAGCAGAACAGTTCTTATGATGCCTGGCTGCAGGTGAAAACTAACTGCTTCCCATCTTCTTCATGGACCCCCATACCCTGTAGGAAGGCTGGCCCCGCCCACAGCAAAGTCCAAATTGTGAAATACTTAGAGATCCAAAGACATAACATTACCTGAGTCTCTTTTAACCATGCAAAATTGATCACTTGTTTGATTTTATCATTTTTCAAGTATCAAAAGAGAAATTGCTGACAATTCAAGTTGTTACTGAAAAACCTACACTAAGCATATTTCTCATTTCTGTGTGTTCAAGTGTTTTACTTGTCTTAAAAAAACTTTTTTTCCTATTAAAAACACACCATACTGAGTTCAGTCTAAAAATTTACCACGAATGGGGCAGTTACATAGTTCAGTGGATTGAGTAGCAGCCCTAGAAATGGGAGGTCCTAGGTTCAAAAGTAGCCTCAGATACCTCCTGTGACCTTAGGCAAGTCACTTAGCCCCCATTGCCAAGCCCTTGGAACCCTCTTCTACCTTGGAACTAATATATAGTATTGATTCCAAGACAGAAGGTAAGGGTTTTTAAAAAACTACTAAGTTGTATCTCAACACAGATCTCATAAGACAGTAGTAGTATCATTCAGATCTGCTGCTGCATATTAACCCCTCAGCAACCCAAGTGCCAATGTTTATAAAATCTCTTCCCAGTACCAAACAGTGAGTTGATTTTTGCAACAAAAAACTCAAGTGATTTTGCATAGGAATGTCAGAAAGAGCCCCATTGCAAATAAAAATGATTTACTTTAAATAAATAACCTGTTTTCAGACTTGTATTTGCCACATTCATAGCATGGTGCAATACCCACTGAGACAAGCTTCTAGGACTCAATACCACAATGTAGCAGCACAGTTTGCTACATTAGAGTAAAGTGCAAGACAGACAGGAGAAAATCTGAGGGTGAGAAGGAAAAGCAAGAGGAGGAACTTTGGTTGTTTCCTTCCTAGTTTGAGGGCTAATTAGACCACTAGTCCATTCTTCAGTGAGCCCTTCTTGCCTAGTGGCAGCCCAGGTGGCTTAGATGTAGCTGTTTCTGTGATGAAGATAATGAAGTCCAAGTTTATTTGTGGTTTCTGCTGCATTCATGGCTTTGGGAAGATTCTGTTTGTTAGCAAACACTAATAAGATGGTATCTCTAAGCTTGTTGCCTAATCAGTTCTTTGGGGCCTCTCTGACTCATTCTCTATCATTACTGTCAAGCACACACACACAAACACACACACACACTCCTTGTATAATCTGGGAATAATTGTGCCATAGGGGTCAGTTTGTACTGGCTGCCTATATCCTATACCATGAAGCTAACATTTTTGTATTCTACAGCTGTCTACATGGAAACCTATAATGGGATTAGTAGTTACTGTTTCTCCCTGCTTTAATTTGTACAAAATAGTTGCTTTTCTTGCAGCATCCAGACTGACCTTCGGAATCTGTATTTCTTTTTTCTTTTTTTCTTTTCTTTTTTTTTGCCAAAGGGTCCCTTGAAGAAGTTAGCAAATGTTTCCCATGCTCCAAGGGTGATGTACTGAACAATGGTGAAAGAAACCTTCCTACTCTTGAGACTCAGTATTTCCATCTCCTCACCCCCGAGGGCCTGCTTCTTCTTCTTTTCTTTTATTCTCTTAGTGTTGGTTTTGCTCCACAAGCTATAGCAGCTACCTCACTGCCAGGACTCATTCTTCCTGTTTTCTCTGGGAGCTCGTGCCCTCTATCTCCTCTATTCTCTCTTTCTATATCCAAGATTCCTATTAACTCGCTGGAAACTCCCTCACTGGTACCAAACCCTCACTTTATCTATCCTCCCATTCCCAATAACTATCATCCTATATCTTTCCTATGCTTGTCAGCTAGAAGCTGCCTGTACTCAGTGCCTCTACTTCTCTCACTTTTCTAAATCCTCTGCAGTCTAGTTTTCAATTTCATTAAATGGAAATTGCTCTCTCCAAAGTTACCTGTAATCTCTTAAGAAGGATGAGATTTAAAAGCAAGCCATTAGAATTGTCAATTGACACTAGAAGGACCAGAATTCTAAAAACACATTGAAGGACCATCGTGCTGTCAAATTTATGGAGTGCAGAAGGCATCTCAATAATGAGTTGAATAAGAAGAAAAGGGAGCTCTCAGAGGATGGTCTCAGCATTTTCAGTGAAATATGAGGCAAGATTTTCAGCTGAGAGGGTAGCCAGGTGACATGAAAAATGTTTTGGAAGAGCCACAGTGGGGACTGTGAATCAATTAGGAAGATATAAAAAGATTGCCTTGCTTTAATGAGGGCCCATTTGAGATTATTCTCATCCTATATAGATGCTCCACAGATATCTTAAACTCAACATGTCTATAGGAGGCAGCTGGGTAGCTCAGTGGATTGAGAGCCAGGCCTAGAGATGGGAAGTCCTAGGTTCAAATCTGACCTCAGACACTTCCCAGCTGTGTGACCCTGGGCAAGTCACTTGACCCCCATTGCCTAGCCCTTACTACTCTTCTGCCTTGGAGCCAATACACAGTATTGACTCTAAGACAAAAGGTAAGGGTTTGAAAAAACAAAACAAAAAACTCAACATGTCCAAAACTGATCCTGTCATCTTTTCCTGAAACCCTCCCCTTTAAAAAAATCCTAATCGGTCTTAGAATTGATTTTAAGGCAGAAGAGTGGTAAAGACTAAGCAATGGTGGTTAGGCGACTTGCCTAGGATCACACGGCTAGGAAGTATCTGAGGCCAGATTTGAACCCAGGTCCTCCGGACTCTTGACTTGGCTTTCTATCCACTTGTGCTAGCTAACTGTCCCCAAACTCTCCTCTCTTACCAATTGTCCTATTATTTTTGAGGACATCACTATCCTCCTAGTCAGCTGGACTCAAAATGTAAATATTATCCTGGACTATTCACTCTCTCATCCACTGGGCTTTACTTATGTCATTGATCCAGACCTATTTCCATATTATTGATGTTTGCGCTAGGGTGATCATTTAGCATCTACATCCCCAATCATAGCTCCTTTGAACCATGTGATCAAGCAGATGTCTTTCTTCTCAAGAACATTTCTAAAGTTGCTAAGATGTGTTTTGTATGCCCATCTCTCTGTCCTTACCATGCTTATGGGACTTGTCTGAAGATCCTTTTAAGTGTCACATAGTACTTCTACAGTGCTTAGTAACAACTCAAAAGTTAATTTGGTTTCCTACTTTGCAGTGACTATTCTAAAGAGCAGGGAATTCAGCCAACTTTTTAATGAAATAATTAAACATGGGACAGAAGGATGTAGACCTCATTTTTTTAATGTAGGGAAATGGCCTGTTAGATGAAACACTAAATAAGAACTTTAATTTGATAACAGAGCATTTTGTTGTCCTGAGTGATGCCTTCTGAATAGATCAGTGAAGATCCTCCTATATACAATAGATTCTAGAGCCTTGAGAAACTTCATAGACCTAATTGTGTGATAATAATATCCTATTTGCCTTCCATCCTGGTGTAAGGTGTGATGATAAAAAAATGCCAGGAAGCAGAGTTCTGGATATTTAATTTATTAATAGACTGGTCAATATTAATTCATTTTGTCAAATGAATTTCTCAATAACCAAAGACTCTGAAATTCCACTGCGTGGATCATTAAATATAATTTTAAAATGTTATTCCCTAGATATTCCAAGACATCTCTGATTGGTGAATAGCCAATGAGAAGGTGCTCCATCTTTTCCTCCATCCCTCCCCAATTTCTTCACTGATGGCAGATGATCATTTGTCTGGTCCTATGCCCCTAATGTGTAGAAGGAGAAATTAAGTTCTGCTTGGTTAGTTGTGACTTTGTCTAATGTTTATCAATGGGAGATTCAAGGACCATGTTCTGCCACTTGTAGACTTATCTGGTCTAAACTAGTTCATATTTACTAGGCAATATAGAACCTATAATCTCACTTTTCTATTGCCCTACAATGAAAGATATTTTTTCCATGGTTACATGATTCATGTTCTTTCTCTCCCATCCTCCCAACCCCCTCCTGTAGCCAACAAACAATTCCACTGGGTTTTACATGTGTCGCCTACAATGAGAGAGATCCCAGGGCAGGACATTCCCTGAATTTCCTATGAATAAAGTCATGAGTAGGAAGGTCCAAGCAGCAGATCTGAGTCTCAGTTAAAAACCCAGAAATGGGGGGGGGGGGGAACCTATTAGAAATGAATCTTTTCAAAGGTCAGAAGTTAGAATTATAGGATGCCTTTGACTCCAGGATCTAAGAAGGATAAGTTCTAGAATTCTATTATTAGTGATGAAATGGGCCTTAGAGATTTATGCTTCATTTTACAGAGCAGGTAACTTAGGTCCATAGTGATAGAATGTCTTGCCCAAGATCATAGCTAGCTGGTGAGATAGCCAGGGCTAGAACCCAGGTTTTCAGAGGACTATTCCCAGCATTCCATATACTATAAAACATTACCTCATAAATCAGAAGAAGCATAGTTACAAAAGATTTCTACAAATATAATTGCAAAATGATTCTGACAGAATTCAAGGAACAAGAGAATAAATGGAAGAATATATCCCATTCAAAATTAGATCTAGGATAAAGAGTAAAAATGCTAATCTTTCCTATCCTAACCAAGAGAATAAATAAATGGAATAGAATTTAAAAACTTCCAAACGGAACCTAGTGTATATAGATAGGATTATAGATTCAGAAATGGAAGAGACTATAGAGGTCATTTATAAGGAAGAAAATAAGCAATTTATTAAGTAAACTGTGTTAAGTGTTTTACAAAGATTATCTCATTTGATCCTTCCCTGAGAAGTAAGTGCTACAGTCCCCATTTTACAGCTGAAAAAATTGAGGTAGACAGAGGGTCATATAGCTAGTGAATATTTGAAGCTGCATTTGAACTCAGATCTTCCTGACTGCAGGCTTTATCCACTGTATCACCTTGCTGCCTATAAAAGCTAAGTGTTTGACAAAAAATTTGCCAAAAAAAATTTGCCTGGGGACTGGAATGATTATTCCATGAAAACTACTAGCAAAATTAGAGAGTAACATGGTAAAAATAAACTTTAATCTATACTTCACATGACGAGGACACATCTATTTGCCTGCTGATCAGTTTCATAGATGTAAGGTCCCTTAATATATGTGACCAAAAACTTTGAATAAATGTTGACTTCTTTACTTCACCTTCTTAGTAGTCTTGAGACTGACTTCTGATAGTTAAGGATTAAGAAATTCAGGTCACTTGGGGTTCTTATTGGGGATGTAGACTCTAAATGCTCACTCTATTGCAAATATTAATAATATGGAAATAGGTCTGGATCAATGATACATGTAAAACCCAGTGGAATTGTGCATTGCCTATGGGGGGATGGAGGGAAGGCAAAGAACACAGATCATGTAACCATGGAAAAAATTTCTAAATTAAATTAATTAATTAAAAAAAAAGAAATTCACATCAAGGATAAAACTAATGGCATCTTAATTTTTTTTTGGTTGCTATTTCCTGCCCTCAACCCTGAGATCATGTAGAGCAGGAATGGCTTACTGACTTAAGCCAAGGCCTAAAGAGCAAATTTCCATCTCTATGCAAGGTCAGCCTTGGGTAAACTGGACTTAAAGGCCATCTTTTCCTAGTCTCCTTCTTTCATTTCTGCAATTAATTATAATGTCTAAAGATTCTGAACTGTCGATCCAGAGTGAAGGAAATAGCACACAGTTGTTAAATTGATCTACCTAAAGCACAAATCTGATCCTGTCACATCCCCTGTTCTCAAGGAGCTGACAGTCTATTGAGGGTGTCAACATGGAATCTAGAAACCCCAACCTTGTGGCCTAGTGAGATCAGGAAACCTCAGGTTTTGACCTTGTCACTTGAGAGTTCCTCCCTGAGGGAAAGTCCTACTTCACTGCCTCTTAGACTAATGATAGATTTTAAGAAGTTTAGTGACTCTTCTAGTCTCCAGAAGCCTCTCCCAGTATATCACACCCTCCTTCCGAGGATTGGATCAAACTTGGGACCTTCAGCTTGCTAGACTCTACCTACAGCGCCAAAATCTTAAAGTCTATCCTTAGTTCAAGAGGCAATGAAGTAGGACTTTCCCTCAGGGAGGAACTCTCATGTGACAAGGTTGAAAGTGGGGGTTTCCAGATCCCACTGGGCCACAAGTTTGGGGTATCTAGATTCCATATTGGCTAGGAAAATAACATGAAAACAACTATGTACCAATAAGATATGGGCAAGAAAACTTGGAGATAATCAACTGAAGGAAGACACTAGCATATAGGGTGATTGGCAAAGACTTTTTGCAGAAATGAGGATTTTAGCTGTGACTTGAAGGGAGTTACAGAAGCCAGGCAACAGAGATGAGGAGGAGAAAATTCCAAACACAGAGGACAGCCAGTAAAAATGCCCAGAGTAGGTGATGGAGTGATTTGTTCAAGAAACAGCAAAGAGGCTAGTTCACTGAAACAGTAGAGGGAAGCAAGATAAAAGAAATCTGGAAATGTAGGAAAGAGTAAGATTATGAAAGGCTCTAAAAGACAGATAATAATTTGGTTACTGCTTGGACATGCCCCATTTTGGATATATTGTAACATGTCATTTGCATCATTGGTTCTATCATTCCCATAATTTTCATAATTGTTCTTTCTTTTTTCCCTTCCTTCCTTCCTTCCTTCCTTCCTTCCTTCCTTCCTTCCTTCCTTCCTTCCTTCCTTCCTTCCTTCCTTCCTTCCTTCCTTCCTTCCTTCCTTCCTTCCTTCTTTCCTTCCTTCCTTCCTTCCTTCCTTCCTTCCTTCCTTCCTTCCTCCCTTCCTCCCTTCCTCCCTTCCTCCCTTCCTCCCTTTCTCTCTCTCTCTCTCTCTCTCTCTCTCTCTCTCTCTCTCTCTCTCTCTCTCTCTCTCTCTCGCTCTCTCTTTCTTTCTTTCTTTCAAACCCTTACCTTCTGCCTTAGAATCAAGATTAGGTATTGGTTCCAAGGCAGTAGAGTGACTGCCAAGTCAAGTGACTTACCCAAGGTCACACAACTGGGAAGTGTCTAAGACCAGATTTTAACCCAGGATCTCCCATCTCTGGGACTGGCTCTCAATCCTCTGAGCCACCCTGCTGCCCCCAATAATTGTTATTTCTGAAATTGTTATTATTATTTCTAAAATAGTTGTTTCTAGAATAGTTATTCCTAAAGTTTCCACCATTATTTCTAAAATTATTGAATACTTGAGTCTAGCATCTGCAATTTAACATTAGGTGTCCCCTTTTTCTGTATAAATAACACACTAGTCTTTGGTTTGTATATTCTCGCACAGGAGCCATAACTACCCCATAATTTCTATCTTTTTTTCCAAGTTTTCCCTTTAATACTTTTATCTCCTTTCTTAATTCATCCACTAAATTACTGTCATTATCACCTTTCCTTTCATGCCCATTATACACATATACTGCCACTCTTCTTAATTCATCAAGGTCCATATTTATCCAGTTAGGACTATTGGTTTTGAAATAGTCCTTGACCACCCTGCAACAATTTTCACAAACTGCCTTCTCAATTGCCTAATATAACTTTCTCTGGTCAAATCTGTGTCTATATATCTTCCTCTCAGTTCTACCATAAACTGTGAAGGATTTTCTCTGATCTCTTGTTTTAGTTTCTCAAATTTTGTCCAGGTACCCAGAGTGTCAGAACATGCTCTCACTGAGTTAAGTACTGCCTCTAGTTTGCCACAATCTTGTGTAGTCTGCTTCATCACTAAAATCAAGGGTCATTTACAGGTCAGTGAATTGCACCCATTCCCCAAGCCTCTTTAGTAAGCCTAATAACCTTATCTTTTCCCCTATTTGTTAACAATTCCTCTAGCAATGCTCAAAATCAGTCCAGGTTGGATCAAATTGTTGGCATATGGTTTCCAACTTTTTTTTTTTTATAACCACTGTGGGCTCTTCCTCAAAAGAAGAGGTGCTCTGCTTAAATCCCTCAATATCTTGAGGGGTAAATGGTCTTGGATGTCATATTCAATAGCTCTTTTTTGAGATTAAAGTTTAGTACTTCTCTTAAGGGGAGTAGGCTTGTATCTTTTTTGGGGGGTTTACTTTAGCTGCCTTGGTGGAAGAAGTAGAAACAGTAGGAGAGGCAGGTTGGGTAAAGGGAGAAATAGCTTCATTCTGTCAAGAAATAGTTTTGGCCATTTGAGAGATACAATCTCCAAGGTATGCAACTCTAGTCTCCATTAAGCTATCTTTTAGCTGTTTCCTTTTCTTAGAGAGAATTAGACCAAATATTTGATAAAGTTGGTAACCTTGAAGTAATCATGACAGAATGAAAAATCCCAGAAATGGTAATAACTGGAGACAATCTAAAATTGTGAGATGCAACATCTCAGTAAAGTTCCCCAGTAGTGGGAGTTGTTTGAGAAAGATTGGAATCTCCTCCTCCACTACATGTACCATGATTATCTAGCATCATGGTTACACTTCTACCCTTTTTCCTATTCTTGAAAAGTAGGGATAGTAAGAAATGAGAAACAGAAGATTAACAGATTAATAAAATTCCTACCTGGCTCACCAGGCTGTTAAGGGTTAATTTGGTAGGAGTTTGACAAAAGTGAGGAGAGCAGTTTGATAAAACAGTTAGTTTAATTTGAGAAGAAGTACAGATAGAAAAAAAGAAAGTAGGAAAGAGAGATTATTACTCTACTACCTTATGACTACACCTAAATTCCTAATCCTACCTAAAATTTCTAAAAATCCCTATTCTGTCTTTGAGGACAGGTTCTTCTGCCTGGGCAAACTAGGCCTAACTACCTACACTCCATACCTAGAAATTTATTCACTAACTATCTATATTAATAACTAAACATTCATCACCTATGAACTCCTTAAATCTTTTTCTCTATCCCAGCTGTCAGTAGTAAAAACTACCAGTCACCCCTTGCCTCAGAAACAGACTCCTGTTCCCTCAAGGTTGTTTTGGGAAATGTCAGTCTTGCCAAATCTTCTTTCTTCTTCCAATTACACAAAGCCACCAACAAAAGTTAATTTCTTCTCAGATTAATTCCAGAAGCCCCTCAAGGGTCCTTCAGCCTAGGACAGAAGCTAACAGGGATCAGTTCTTAGCTTCTTCTCTACCACTCTGTCAGAGCCACCCAGGTCACTCCTTTGATCAGTACCCCAGAGAAGAAGTCTCTCCCTTGGTCAGTAAACCCAGAGCAGAAGTTATTCTCAGTTCATCTCCCCTGGCCAGCTCCAACTGCCTTTCCTGGGAACCTTCTGTTTTGGTATGTTCACCTTGATTGACAGATCAGGTCCTTTGCTTTGGTTTGCATGCTTGTCTTGTCTTGTCTTGTAAATCCCCTCTTTCTTCTTGCCTCTTCCACAGTGTCCAGAGGCAAAAGACCAACTGTCAACTCATTTCTTCCTTATATATCTTCCTTGTCTCCTAGGTAATGGAATCTTCTGCTCTCTTTCACAGACACCTGTCGGTTCCCTTCTACTTAGAAATCCTTCTGCTCTTAAAGAGACAGAGGGTGAGATTAAGAAAATCCCTTTAACACATCCCCCAATATCCTTTGGGAGACTAGTCTCCCCAGTGGATCTCTCAAACAAAACTATCTCATACTCTATATTAGAAACATGGAGAAGTAAAGAGAGAAAGAGAGCAAAACAAATCTTGCAACATACAAGTCTCAAATTATATACAATTACAAATACAGTTACCCATGCATACTTACATACATATGACTATACTGTATATATGTATATATATATATATATATATATTTTTTTTTTAAGCCCTTACCTTCCATCTTAGAATCAATACTATGTATTTGCCCAGGGTCACACAGCTAGGAAATACCCAAGGCGACATTTGAACCTAGGATATCTTGTCTTTAGACCTATCTCTCAGCTGAGCAACCAACTGCCCTTAAAAATATTATAATAATAAAAAAAAGAATATTCCCTTTAAGGTAAAGAACCCTCAAGAAAGAGGAGATATTTTGGATACCCTTTAAAAGAACCAGGACCTGTGAATAGAATTCCTTTGGTATAACTTGCCCATCTGCTAAATGGCTTGTGTAACATCTGTTAAATTAAATCAAGTTCTGTCCCAGCAACTTAGCCTCTGGCTCATTTGCTCATCATGACTGCTTCCTCCATAACTTGGAGTGAAATTAAAATTCAACACAGAGTTTAGATTTAGCGGCTTGGAAACTAGAAACCCCAAGTTTGTAGCAATGTGAGGTCTAAAGACCCCCAAATTTAGTCAGCCTGAAAACTGGAGACCCCAAGTTTGCCCCTGTTCCTAAGAGAATTTCTCCTGAAAAAAGTTTCAGATTTAGCTATTTCAGATTGAATAATAGACCTTAAGATATTTAATGGCCCTAGTTAGGAGGGGCTAGCAGACTCAATCAGATGTTAAGTACCCTTTTTGTCCCTGGTAGTTTCTCCCAGTAACAAAGTCCTTTCCCCTGGTAGCCCAGCCCTTGTTTGGATGTTTTCCTTTAGTGTTCATTGTAAATAGTCCACTGCCTGACACCCTAGCTTTAGGTTATGGTTCCTTTCCCAAGCCTGCCTGTATCTTCTCTGTGTAGTTTGGACACTCCCATTTCCTTGTAGCCATGGCAATGTCAATAAATCATATTTCCCCAAAAGGTATATCAGTTCCTCCAAATTCTTTGGTTCCATGGAGTTATCATCTTGCACAGTGATACTCTCAGTCCCTAGAGTCCCACGGTGTAGACCCTGTAAAAGTTTTTTGGTGCTGGTCTCTGGCTGAATATTTAGACCTATCCCTTTCCTAATCAAAGATTTTTTTTTGACTACTTTAGTAGTTCTGTGTTTTGTTTTTTTTTCAAGTTAACAGATTCTAAAGTCAGCAGGTAAGGTAGAAATTGTATAGAGCAAAATGAAGCTCTCTCCAAATGGAACAATGTAGTGTGGTGAGTAAAATGCAATAAAGGCAAATTGATGTATATTTTTTCCAAACAAGATAATTGTTTATTTATAGTGATGCATATAGTTCTTAATAGGTGGGTCAGATTGGCCTTTTGGTCAGGTCATCAACCAAGAGAGAAGAGAAAAACTGTTGAGAGGCAGGAAGGGAGAAGTTCTGGGTGGCTGAAGAGATTGTATACCTCTGACAATTAAAGAATGTTAATTGCTGTATGGGCCTTAACTGCCTCCAGCAATCTTGATTAGAAAATCAGAACCTCTCCAATTGGGACCACCAGCTAGTCATCTCCTTGGAGGTGAACAAACCACCTCTAATTTTACAAGGTGAGACAAGGACAGAATAACTGTTTTTGGATTAGAAAAAAAGTTAAACATAATATATAATTTATTTCCTGGCACAGAGGGAAAGAAATGGAAGCAGTGTCAGATTTTATATTCTTGGATTTAAAGATTATTGTAGCCAATGACTATAGTCATGAAATTAAGATGTTTGCTCCTTGGGAACAAAACTAAGGCAAATCTGGACAGCATACTAAAATGCAAAGACAATATCTTGCTGACAAGGGTTTGTACAGTCAAAACTATAGTTTTTCTAGTAGTGATGTATGGTTATGA
The DNA here is from genome assembly GCF_027887165.1 of Monodelphis domestica. Taxonomy (NCBI): domain Eukaryota; kingdom Metazoa; phylum Chordata; class Mammalia; order Didelphimorphia; family Didelphidae; genus Monodelphis; species Monodelphis domestica. The sequence goes on from NC_077230.1 coordinate 57,340,330, forward strand.
GAATTGGATTTTAAAGAAAGTCAAGTGCCACTGAAATGATGCTTTTGAATTGTGGTGCTAGAGAAGACTTTTGATAGTCCCTTGCTACAGCAAGCAGATTGTTAGATTTATAATAGCTTTGAGCGTTAAATAGTTGTAGATAAGAGAGTGGGAGCCATAAACTGTGATAATTAAAATGTTTGGGAGCAAAGGAAATACATAACAATTATGACTGCTGAAATATGTTTTCTACTGTGTCTTGGCTTTATATAATTATAAGATGGTCACCAGCGAATATATTCCCAATTTATGAATATGCCCAAGCCAACTGGGTTTTATAGAGAAATTTAATTTATAAAAACTGATTAATCAATAGAAACAGAGAGAAAGTAAGAAAGGAATAAGAATGAAGGGCCTCAAGCCAATAAGGCCTAGACCTCAGTCCTAAGAGATAAATCAGTCAGTTGGTTTTATCACTCACCCAAGATCTCTCTAGGTAAGGCCTCTCATGCCAATCTCAGGCTCCACCTTCAAGAGAGCCTCCTTTCAAGAAATATTTTCAGAGAATTCTCCTCCTGACTCCTCCTGAGTTCTCCTTCCACAGCCTCCTTCAAGACCTCTCTAGGAGCTCTCCCCCCAGGACCTCTCTCCTCTCAGACCTCCTTCAGAGCATCAACCCCTTCAGTCCTCAGACCCTGCTATCTTTAAGCAAAAATCTAAGTTCCCTCCCCTCAGTTCTCACATCTACCAATCACTGTTGATGTCTCCCCTGTGCCAATGGTGGCTCTAGCTTAACCCAGGACCACCCAGAGGTCTGTCCCCTTTGCACATGTCTGTTGAAGGTCATATTCTCAAATAATTAAATCTTGATCTTTGCTGCAGCCCTTCCTAAATCCTGTTACTCTGAGTAGGGTGGAGATTGTAGTTTCCAAGACCTGGTTCTGTCATTCCAAGTATCTCTATTGTATCAATTCTAAAATCAATCATCACTCAAAGAACTTCCTGTTCTATGCTTAAGCATAGGTCAAAGCCCTTTCCATTGTTTAGCAAAAGGTTTCTGTCCTAAAGTAGTCTTAAGTAGGGAGGAGAAGGATCCTCCCATGCCAAGGAGTTTCATATTCCAATAGAGTTCTTACTATCAGTAGAAAATTTTTTCAAGTATGAAATTTCCCAATGGGGAAATTTCCAACATCCATAAGTCTAAGAAATTTTAAGGTTACAGATAAAGTTGGTCAATACCTGTCCACTAGAAGGTCAAATACCAAAATGGAAATATTTTAGCCACAAAGAGACAAGACTCATTGGAAAAGACTCTAATATTGGGAAAGGCTAAAGGAAAAAGAATGTTATGGTAGAGAATGGAAATTAAAGAAAGGGAACAATATCACTCCCTTTCAACCATGCCTTTAAGTCAATTCTGACTAGGAGAAATCATTTTTAAAAAAAATTAACTCTTACCTTCAGTGTTAGAATCAATATGGTTTATTGGTTCCAAGGCTGAAGAGTGGAAAGGGATAAGCAATGGGGGTTAAGTGACTTGCTTAGGGTCACACAGCTAGAAAGTGTGTGAGGTCATATTTGAACCCAGGACCTCCTGTCTCTAGGCCTGACTCTCAATCCACTGAGCCACTTAGCTGTCCCTGAGACCATATTCTTGAGTGGGATGAGTTCAGGCAGAAAGTAACTGTGATAAAAATCAATAAAATGTAAAATCAATTACATTGAAAAAGCAATACATCAGAAATCAAAGATCATATTCATTTTTATCTCTCATAATAGGTAATGGAAATTGGCACGATAGATCTGTAATTTCTGGAGGACTGGCACCAAGGAAGAGGTTGGTAGGATTGGGGTACAAAGTGATACTGAGAGTGTGCTGTGGGCAGGGAAGGCTTGGAGACCCAGTGCTTCAGCAGCTCTTTCTTTGTTGCTGCTCTGGCAGGGAGTGAGGAAGACAGTAGAGTCTACAGGGAAGTGTGGGGAGTGTGACATTGGGCTAAGGATGCTCCTATCTCTCATCTTGAGCTAACTTTGGGGAATATGTTTACTGAGGAGAAAAGATCGATGGACTTGACCATATTATTATTTGTTCTATCTCTCTTTGTGTGTTTTCCTCATTTTCTCTCTGTCTGTCTCTGTCTTTCTGTCTGTTTCTCTTTTGTCGAACACTGAGATTTAGAGGACACTGATAACACTATTCTTTATCAATAGAAACAACTGAAATAGAACCTAATTAGCAAGAATAATTAATTAAAATGAGAAGCTCTACTAGTTTGATCCTTCCATCTAAGTTCATTCCTGTCCTGCCCCTCCACCTCCTCCCTGTCATTCTCCCCTCCCCTAGTAGCAACCACCCCAACAGTGGCCTTCCTATATCCCAGGCATCCTGCCCTGAAGCACAAATATTGATGATTACAGTTAGGCCAATTAGTATCTTCTGGATTTTTGTTACCTAGGAGCTGTGTATGGGCATAAGCAGTGGGAAAAGATGTTGTACCAGCCCCATCTGGTGGCTGAGCACTGAATAGCGGGTGTGTTCTCTTGGTCCTCTCCATCCTAAACAGGGATCCCAAGATGTAAAGAAATGCATTTTGATAGTGTTTGGAGGAGTCCTGGACTCATAATCAATCTGTATAACTCAGAGGAGCAGTCTTGGATAGGATGGAGAAGACCTAAGGCTCATACCTCTACAATCAAGATAGAGACCTACCCTGAATGCAAGGTAAACTTCTGTTGCCTTTTGGTGATTTCTTTTGTCAATAAACATTTAATTAAGCACCTGCTGTGTATCAGGAACTGTGTTAAGCCCTCAACCCTCAAGGCTGCTTCTGATATTAATTTAAAACTGATTTATTTATAAATATCAGTGTGGAAGAAGATGTAGGCTCATGGTAGAGGTCAGAGAAATGTTGTGGGAGAAACACACCCAAGTTTGTAGCAGGATCTCACCCCAAGAATGGGAGACCATTCAATCCAGAAGTAAAAAAAAAACAATTTTATTTGAAGAAGAGGTTTAAGGTGGTGTAATAGCCTAATAGCTGGTGGAATCGGCTTGGGGCTGATGGATTAGCTTTGGGGCTAATGAGTAGCCTAATGGGTGATGGAATGGCAGCCCTGGATGTGGAGTGGCAGCTCCATTGTCCTGGGTTGATGGATTAGCCTGTGAACTGGTGAAGTAGCAGCTCTGGAACTGATAGAATAGCAGCTCCATAGCCCTGCAGCTGATAGGGTAGCAACTCTGGGTTGCAGGGGATGGAGGTGGTGATGGAGTAGCCCTTGGGGCTGATGGAATAGCCCAATAGGTACTGGAGTAGCAGCCCCACGTGTAGAGATTGCAACTCTAGGTGTGAAGTATCAACCTGAGGTGTGACTCAGGGTTTGCATATTTATTGAGGGTCTGGGAGCTTCCAAAGAAACCTCTACCTTTCCTCCATACAGTCAGAAAACCCTGGAAAATGGGAATGACCCAATTTAGGTGGAGGTGTGGAATGACCCAATTTAGGTGGAGGTGTGGTTTGGAATTTGGCATGTATGTCATAGGGAATAAGGAGCATGTGTAGGTTTGGAGATTCCTTCTGGAATGCCAGAACCCTTAGTGTGCATGTCCTATTTCCCCCCACTGTCTACCTTGTCATCATTTGTCAGTATGGAAGAGGTGTCACTACCTTTTTGGTATGTGAATATGGTGCGGCAAGCTCAGTAGATGACTGCTATAGGTAATTAATTATGTCTAACAGCTCAGAAGGAAAGTAAATAAAGAATAATATGAATAATTAATAAAATAAATTAGGCCCAAAGCTGATACTTAGCACAGAACTTTATGGATCCAGTTAGCAGGATGGGAAAATGATCAACAATACAGATTGTGCAATTTATGTTTCTTGCAATTCATCTTTAATAAGTGCTAACTGGTGAGAAATGCAAGGTTTCGGGTCCCATTCCTATCATTGCCCCTCACTGCCCACTGCCAATCTCCATCAGAAAGATAGACACATAGTGTGATCATTAATCTATAGCTAGAAAATAGGACATGGTCTTATTGCCCTTGAGGAGTTTACCATATCATGGAGAAAATAAGATTTTAAACTACAAATTAGTTAAAGAGCAAGGTAATATGTAATACTAATATTAAACTGTGAAGCAGAGACAATAAATGCAACAGAAGTAGCATAAACTGTTATATAATGAATTCATTCAACAATTATTAAGCTTCTATTCTGTTCAAGGTATTATATTAGGCATTAGGGATGTAAAGACAAGGTCCCCACCCTCAAGAATCTTATATTCTATGGGGGATACAGAATACGAACATAAGTAAGGATGAGACTATGTGTGAGTTATTATTGTTTGATATTTTGGATGCATGACATACATATACATAGGAGAATGAAACAAAACTTTTTGTCTTAAGGAATGTCAAGCATCTCGGTTTATGTGACTATGTCGTAAGAAGCATCACTTTCTGTAACATGTTCCATAAGAGCATAGACTTTTAGAGTTTGATTATCTTTATCATAATCTCATAACTGGCATGCAAGTTTAAATTCTATGCATTTGACTCAAAGTTTCTATTATTTCAAAGTATACTTTGAACTGGATATCATTAATATACTGATATGGCCACTAGCTGGCATAGTGGATAGAGCACCATGTCTGAAGTCAGGAAGATTAATCTTCCAGAGTTCAAATCTGACTTTAGACACTGACTAACGAGGCCAAGTCATTTAACCCTGTTTGCCTCAGTTTCCTCATCTGTAAAATGAACTGGAGAAGGAAATGGCAAACCATTTTACTATCTTTGCAAAGAAAATCCTAAATGGAGTCACAAAGAGTTGCATAGCACTAAAACAACTGAATAACAACAAAAATACTTGCATAAACCCTGATAACTTCTCAGACTCCTCTGAAATGAAGTCGTTGGTACCTTGGTACTCATCCTTCCAGAAGGCAGATCAAGTACCAAAAAAGATGGAATACTAAATGAATTTTCCCCATAAGAAACAATGTAAATTGAATTAGTTCATCCCAGATACCCCAAAAACCAAGATTTTATAAGGTATCATATTCATTAATGGAGATGTATTTTATTCAATAAACATTAGTAATACTGAGACATGAATAAAAAACGAGATTAAATTAATTTTAGCTTTCCTATATTGTGATAAGTTCATGGTCTAAGGGTATGACCAGGAGGAGAAATGTTACTGTTCGGAAGAGGAGTCCCCTTCCAGAATGTCTGAGGGCAACTGCCCTTCTGGACTTCTTTCTCTTTCTCTTTTCTGTCCCTTCTCACCACTGAACTCTATTTGGAGAGATTCACCAGGCGGACACTTCACAAGAAACCTATCTAATGGTGTTTTTTTTTTCTTTCTGTGTTTCAAAATTCCTCTAAAATGGGAAAATGTCTGGTCATTTAACAGATTTACAATTCTGCCTAGTCTCACTTTATCATGTGATATTTTTCAACAGTTTTCCACTTTTGCCTATTTTGCACACTTCCTTGATTAATGAAGTGGGGACATCTTCCTGTGCCTCCCCCTCACCTGAAGGAAACTTCCTACCACTAGCCATTGCTGCTTCCTTTGAAGTTCCTGCAGCTTCTCAGTGCTGAGTTCTTTTTGCTCCAGAGCTAATACATGATCCTTTGTTTCCGCTGGAGCAACCATATGCTAATCCAGATCTTGAGGCCAAGAAGTGCATTAAGTGCCAAGTTAATGTTGAATTACAGGAACAATTTTATTGTCTAAAAATGCATGGAATACCAGATTCGAGGAGTCCAGAAACCATCCTTTGACTGTATTTGCATAAGACAATGGCTCTAAGATTTTCCTTGTTTAAACTGGCCTGTGGGTTATGAATGGTGAGAATAATCAACAATTCTACTTTTTGGAGTGTCAGGTTTCAGAAAAATACTGTAAATATGAGTTGGTGTCCCTGTACAGATTTTCCCTTTTCCCTGTCTAGATCAGCTATGATAGCACAGTAAATGGAGTGTTAGACTTGGATGAAGACCTGAGTTCAAATCTTCTGTCAGATACTTGCTAGCTGTGTGATGCTGATAAAATCACTTAACTTCTCCTAGCCTCAGTTTCCTCCTCTGTAAAATGGGGATAAGAAGAGCACTTGTTTGACAGTTTTTTTTTTTTGGTGAGGGCCAAATGAGATAATGTATGAAAAGCATTTTTCAAATATTAAAGTATTACCTAAATGACAACTATTGTCATTATTTATTTATTTTTACTCTCAGGCAGCTGCTCCCTTTCTCTTCTACCATCAAGATCTTCAACCACTATTATGGGTCTGCCTTTAGTAAAAGAGTCTGCCTTAGCAAGTCCATAGCAGGAGTTGGTTCTGAGACTCAAAATATCTCCCACTTGATTCCCTACTGTAGTTTCTGGTGCTCTAGCGACTTATTAGTATGGATATAGCACCTGGGGAATGTACAAACACAGGATGTTTATTTCTGCCTGGTTGCCTTCTCCAGATGGGACCGAATCTGCAGAGCACAAGGAACGAAAGGCATCTGTCTGCCCTGGCATAAGGAGACCATTTCATTTCACTTTGAAAGAATCCTGTCTTCTTTCTTTACTCCCAGTCATTCCAAAGGGGCAGAACCATGAAGGGACGCTGTCAGCAGCATAACTTTCTTGTCTCTCCTATTGCACACTGCCCAAGTGAAACTCCAGACAGTGTGTAAACAAGTGAGGCTTTTTTTTCTTTCTGTTATATGGGTTGCAGCTGCTCCCTTCCCTGCGCCATCATGTTAACTAGACTGCTGTGTGCAGGATCATCCTCTGCTGAGATCTCTGTCTGGTCTATCCTGTGCCTTGGCTGAAGTTCTGCTTCAGCTTCCCCTTCCTACTTAAGAGAAACAGACTGACGGATATGTCAAATTCACTTTTAATTTGCTTTATCAATGAGAGGCAGTGTGGTAAGTGGAAAATGTGCTGGGCTTGAGGCCAAAGGACCCAAGTTCAAATCTCTGTTCTGCTGCTTGCTGCCTTTGTAACTGGGCAAGGTTTCTGTATCTCAGTTTCTCCTTTTGTGAAAGGAAAGAGTTGGAGTAAAGGAAGCAATGAGCAGTGGTGCTTAAAGGCTCTCTCGTAACTATTTGTTAAGCTGGCACCTTCCAGTCTCCATTATTACCAATACCCTCATCACTACCATCCATTATCTATTAATTGCTTAGTAGTTCTATGCACTGTGCTATACTACAAAGAAAGAAAAACACAGTTACTGCCTTCATTTCCAGCCTTATTGGACAATATCCTTCCTCCCATACTCTTGTGAAACCAGCCAAATTTGACCTTTTCTCTGTTTTTCACAGTGGATACTCCATCTTCTATCTCTAAGACATTATACCCTATGTGTCCCATGACTGTCAAGCATTCTCTCTGTCTCATTCTTCTTTTAAGATACAGCTGCTGATCCCTCCCATCCTCAATTGCTAATTGCTAGTGTTCTCTTTCCCAAACTACCTTGTATTTAACTAATTTTTATATATTGGTATTGGTTAACCTTATAGTTATGCAATACACACACACACAGGCACACACACATACCCTTATCTTCTATCTTAGCATCATTTCTAATATGGAAGAGCAGTAAGAGCTAGGCAATTGGTGCTAAATGACTTGTCCAGGGTCATACAGCTGGGGAGGTATCTGAGGCTAAATTTGAACCCAAGACCTCCTGATTCCAAGCCTGGTGCTTTGCCCTCCATGCTTCCTAGCTGCCCTATATGCAGTATATATTTTTATGTCTCCTTGTCCCCTCCATTAGAATGTCATCTCCTTTATAGGCATTGCTTCATTCTTTGGACTTGTATCCCCATCATCAAACCTAGTGCCTAGCATGTGGTAGGCATTTAGTAAACATTATTTGAATGATCGATTGACACAAGCAACAGAAAAGTCCAATACCTTCCAAGATATATGGAGATCCTTTCAAATTCTTTCAGATTGGATGAATGCTATCCACTTTTGGTGATTCATAATACTACCAGATGGAACCTAGGAAGCATTTCTAAGGGTTATGAAAGTATTGACAGAAAATAAAATGTGAAGATCTTAGGAATGGGGTAGTACTTCCATCAATATTGTTGACTGAAAGTAGAGAATTCATAAAAGAAAAACAGTTCTAGGAAGTTAACATCTCATTAAGAAGATGCTGTTTGAGAAAGAGATGTGGACTTCTGAATCATGGATTAAAATATAGGAATGATGGGTTCTTAGCCAGGGATGGAGTACCTCACCCTTCCTAAACGGGCTCTTCATTCACATTGAGAACTTCAGAACCTCCATCACTCAGTACTTTCCCAGGCCACTCATTACCTTAGTTCTTTGCTCAGTTTCCTCCCTCTCAAATCTCAACCCGAAGTTTTAGTTTTTAGTTTTTTTCAACTCTGTACTCTCTTCTGCTTTTGAATCCCTCATCCTTGTATCCTATGGCTCCTCTTCCCTGGTCAAACATCAGCCCCGAATGACCCTTATTATCTGTCTCTGATTCCTACTTACAAGCCACTGAATACAGACAATGGAAATCTCACAACCCTGACAACAGGGCAGCTCATGATTCTCTATCTTTATTGAAATATTCTCTGTTTACTGAAAAAAAATTGAGGCTGTTTGATGTGAGTTCCTTTTTCTCCCTTTCTCTTCATCACAAAACCCCTTACAATCATTTCCCATCTTCTCTTCCTTTTCCTCAATTTCTAACAGAGATGGCCTTTTCCATTGTCAAGGCTGACCTTTCTATACATATACTTGATCCCATCCTTCCCATCATATTGCACTAAAAAAAAAATCCTTACCTTCTGCCTTAGAATCAATATTGTATATTGATTTTCAAGGCAGAAGAACAGTAAGGGCTAGGTAATGGGGGTAAGTGACTTGCCCAGGGTCACACAGCTAGGAAGTATCTAAGGTAAGATTTGAACCCAGGACCTCCCATTGCTAGCCTTGGCCTTAATCCATTTAGCTGCTCCCATGTATAGTGTTTCTTGAATCACATCTACTTTAGCTCTTCTTCAGCCTCACTCTATCAACTGGTTCCTTCCCTACTGCCTTCCAACATTTCCAAATATCCCCTATCCTCAAAAAATCCTTTGCTTAGAGGTAGTTAGGGTAGCTCAATGTTTTAAGAGCCAAGTCTAGAGCTAAGTGTAACCCTGGGAAAGTCATTTGACCCCATTGCCTAGCCCTTACCAATCTTCTGCCTTGTAACTAATACACAGTATTAATTCTAAAAATGAAGGTAAGGACTATTAAAAAAATGCTTCACTTTGACCCTATCTTCCCTCCAAGATAACATGTAATATCTTCCCTCCGTTTCTTGACTAAATTCCTGAAAAATTTTAGTCATTTCTAGCTACTGCCTCTACTTCCTCTCCTCATTTATTTACTCCTCAACCCTTTTTGATCTCACTTCCAACCATATCATTCAACTGAAAATGCTCTTTCCAAAGTTTTCAGAGATCTCATAATCATCAAACTTAATGACATTTTCTCAGGCCTAAACCTTTCTGATTTCTCTGTTTGATTTGGCACTATTGACCTAGCAGATACTCTCTCTACTCTGGGTATTCATCTGATCACTTCTCACTGTCTTTCTGCTGATTTTTAGTCCAGAGCACTTCCTCTAGCTGTGGACATTGTCCAGAATTCTGTCCTAGTCTTTTTTTTTCTTCTTTTTCTGTATTTTCTCTTGATAACCGTGCCAGTTTCCATGGGATTAGCTATCATGACTACATAGATAACTCCCAGATTTATATATACAGCCCTAGTATTTCTCTTGAGCTTCAATCCTACATGCCTATTGAGCATTTCAAATTGGATATCCTGGAGACATCTTGAACACAATATACTTAAAACTGAACTTAATATCTTTCTACTTAAATTCTCATCTCTTCCTAACATCTTTTTCTGTCAAAGGCACCATAATCCTTCCAGTCTTTCAGGTTTGAAATCTCAGTGTTTTTTTTTCCTTCCTTTTAAATATTATTTTATTAGGTCATTTTCAAACATTATTCATTGGAAACAAGGATCATCCCCCCCACCCCCCGCCACCCCTCCCATAGCCAGCACATGATTCTTCTGGGTATCACATGTGTCCTTGATCTGAACCCATTTCCATGTTGTTAGTATTTGCATTAGGGTGTTCATTTAGAGTCCCTCCTCAATCATAAACCCTCCACCCCTGTAGTCAAGCAGTTGCCTTTCCTTGTTGTTTTTACTCCCACAGTTGATCCTCTGCTTGTGGATAGTGTTTTTTCTCCTAGATCCCTGCAGATTGTTCAGGATCACTGCATTAACACTAATGGAGAAGTCCATTACATTCGATTATACCACAGTGTATCAGTCTCTGTGTACAATGTTTTCCTGGTTCTGCTCCTTTCGCTCTGCATCACTTCTTGGAGGTTGTTCCAGTCTCCATGGAATTCCTCCACTTTATTATTCCTTTTAGCACAATAGTATTCCATCACCAACATAAACCACAATTTGTTCAGCCATTCCCCAATTGATGGGCATCCCCCCATTTTCCAATTTTTGGCCACCACAAAGAGCGCAGCTATGAATATTCTTGTACAAGTCTTTTTCCTTATTATCTCTTTGGGGTACAAACCCAGCAGTGCTATGGCTGGATCAAAGGGCAGACAGTCTTTTATCACCCTTTGGGCATAGTTCCAAATTGCCCTCCAGAATGGTTGGATCAATTCACAACTCCACCAGCAATGCATTAATGTCCCAAGTTTGCCACATCCCCTCCAGCATTCATTACTTTCTTTTGCTGTCATGTTAGCCAATCTGCTAGGTGTGAGGTGATACCTCAGAGTTGTTTTGATTTGCATCTCTCTGATTATAAGAGATTTAGAACACTTTTTCATGTGCTTATTAATATTTTGATTTCTTTGGCTGAAAACTGCCTATTCATGACCCTTGCCCATTTATCAATTGGAGAATGGCTTGATTTTTTGTACAATTGATTTAGTTCTTTGTAAATTTGAGTAATTAAACCTTTGTCAGAGGTTTTTATGAAGATTGTTTCCCAATTTGTTGCTACCCTTCTGATTTTGGTTACATTGGTTTTGTTTGTACAAAAACTTTTTAATTTGATGTATTCCAGATTATTTATTTTGTATTTTGTAACTCTTTCTAATTCTTGCTTGGTTTTGAAGTCTTTCCTTTCCCAAAGGTCTGACATGTATGCTATTCTGTGTTCACCTAATTTTCTTATAGTTTCCTTCTTTATGTTCAAGTCATTCACCCATTTTGAATTTATCTTGGTGTAGGGTGTGAGGTGTTGATCTAAACCTAATCTTTCCCACACTGTCCTCCAATTTTCCCAGCAGTTTTTATGAAATAGTGGATTTTTGTCCCCAAAGCTGGAATCTTTGGGTTTGTCATATACTGTCTTGCTGAGGTCGCTTGCCCCCAGTCTATTCCACTGATCCTCCTTTCTGTCTCTTAGCCAGTACCAAATTGTTTTGATGACCACTGCTTTATAATATAGTCTGAGATCTGGGACTGCAAGACCCCCTTCCTTTTTTTTTCATTATTTCCCTGGATATCCTTGATCTTTTGTTCTTCCAAATGAACTTTGTTATGGTTTTTTCTAAATCAGTAAAAATTTTTTTTGGAAGTTCCATGGGTATGGCACTAAATAGATGAGTTTGGGTAGGATGGTCATTTTTATTATATTGGCTCGTCCTACCCATGAGCAGTTAATGTTCTTCCAATTGTTCAAGTCTAGTTTTAGTTGTGTGGAAAGTGTTTTGGAGTTGTGTTCATATAGTTCCTGTGTTTGTCTCGGGAGATAGATTCCTAAGTATTTTATTTTGTCTAAGGTAATTTTGAATGGGATTTCTCTTTCTAGTTCTTGCTGCTGAGCTGTGTTGGAATTATATAGAAATGTTGATGACTTATGTGGGTTTATTTTGTATCCTGCAACTTTGCTAAAGTTGTTGATTATTTCAACTAGCTTTTTGGTTGAATCTCTAGGATTCTTTAAGTAGACCATCATGTCATCTTCAAGGCAGAAGAGCGGTAAGGGATAGGCAATTGGAGTTAAGTGACTTGCCCAAGTTTACATAGCTAGGAAATGTCTAAGGCCAAATTTGAACCCAGGGTCCACCATCTCTAGGTCTGGAACTCTATCTCTTGAGCTTTTCAGCTGCCCTGATGCAGCACAATTTTTTTTTATTCAAGATATTTTATTTTTCATATACAGGTAATAAAAACTTTCATTATATGTTTTCTGAAATTATAAGATCCAAATTTTCTCCCTTCCATCCTCTTTCTTGGAGATTGTAGGTAATTTGATCTGGATTATACATATATTATCAGATTCAGAGCAATGATTAAGAAATATCTGAATTCTTAAGCAAAGGTTAGATGAAGTAAGTGAAATTGAGGTATTATATAATCTGAAGAGGGAAAAGCTGAAGAACCTGAAGGCATTGAAAATATATACTTAATGGATATAACCTATATTAGACTATTCATTTTGTGAGTGGGGAGGTAGAAAATCTGAATTTTAAAATGTCAAAAAATAATTGTCAAAAATTGTTTCTACATGTAACTGAAGGAAAATTTGGGAAATAAAAGAGAAAAAGAACATAGGGTTGTTTTGATGTCAGAAAGAAGCAATAAAATAGGATTTTCATGGAGGAAATGAAAATAAATTAGAAAAAAAGAAACAAACTTCATAAGCATTACCTCAAAATGAAGCATCCAGGAAAAATAATACCAATGTACTGAATGATTTTGAAAGGAGAATGAGCACACAAAATAGAATTTCAAAAACCCCTCCTTGAGTCTGATGGTTTGATGAATTTGACTAATATGCCAACTAAACTAAAACAGAATAATTTTTTAAAAGGTGCTATCTGTTATAACCACCATGCATGGCTGCATTTTTCCATTATATTAGACAGAGTTCAAAAACATTTCAGGACCTGTGCAGACCACTATAGGCAGCAGCTGCTGTCATGATAAAAACCATAGGAGAACAGGTGGATCTAATTAGGCATAGTCCTAAGGACAGGTATCAAAAACAATCATGGAAGAAGTATCTTGAAAAAATTACTGAATAACTGTGGATATATATTGGAAAATAGTGTTGCCTTTGGAATTTGAGGATTGTTAGATTTAAAAGAGTGGATGCCATAAACTGTAAGATTTAAAATGGTTGAGGTTATAAACTGTAGTGATTAAAATAGTTTGAGGTTGTAAACTGTAGTGAGTAAAATAGTTGAAGATATAAATTGTAGTAGATATAAGAGTGGATAAGTAAATTGTGACTGCAGAAAATATGTTTTCACTACAGTGTCTTGTTTTTAAATCAGTATATAAGGTGGTTGCCAGGGAAATATTCCCAATTATGAATATACCCAAGTCAACTGGGATTTATAGAGAATTTAATTAATAATACAATGAGGAATTTAAAGAAAGAAAGAGTAAGAAAGGAATAAGTATGAAGGGCCTTAAGCCAACATGGCCTAGACCTGAGTCTTAAGAGAGAGAGAGATCAGTCAGTCCTTAATCACTCACCACAATATCTGTCCAAGCAAGGATTCTAGTGACACCAGGCCAGCATCATCTCAGCTGCCTTCACCAGCTCAATCCTCAATCTGAATGTTTCAGACTGTGTTCCTTGAGCTCCTATCTAAGCTCCTATTTAAAGGGCAATTTCTCCTATGTCACCTCCCCTAAGTCCTTACATCTACCAATCACAGTAGATGTTTTCCAAAGGAGAGCCCATTCTGAATTCACACCTGAGTAGACTAATCCTTTTAGTAATCCACACCTGAGTAGGCTAGAATCTCTGAGTAAGTTTCTCACCTCTTTGTCCCATGTAAGTTTGCCTGACCTTTATAGGTACTTAGCACCCCTTTGTATTAATTCTAAAAATAGGCATGGCTTAAGAACTTTTTTGTCTTACTATAAGTATGGGTTTAAGTACTTTTCATTGTTCATCAAGGAGTTTTCTCCCCTAAAGCAGTCTTAAGTACGGGTGGAGTAGAGGTCTTCCCATTTCTGATCTAAGTAGAGTTCTCACTTTCCAAATGGGGAATGGTCCCAGTAGGGAATTGTTCCAATGGAGAATACCCCAATGGGGAATTTTTTTTAACATTCACAAGTCTGAGAAATTTCAAGACTCACAATCCCCTCTGATGATCATTGGGAGACTAGTCTCCCCATTGATCATTTAACATAATCAATTTGTAATCATAAATGCACTTCTAACTATAGATATACACAATATTCCATTTTCTAAGAGAAATTAGAATAGTGAGGGAGGAAATAGAAAAGAAAAGAAAGCAAAATCAATGTTTTGCTGGGCGCATTGACAGAAAGCCAAATTAGGGGCAGACCCTTTTGGCATAAATGTGTATATTTACAATAAATGTTCAATCAAAGTTCAGTTCAATCAACCATATCCAAAGTTCATTCTTGATCTTCTTGATGTAGTGTAGGTTTTCCAGTATCTTTCTGAAACAATTCATTCTTTGGATTTAGGAGTTATCAAGCTTCTTTCTTGAAGATATTTCCTTGAACAAAATCAAAATCTTGGATTTTTATAAAAGTACAATCTCAAAGAAAAAAATCAAAATTCTTAGATTTTGAATTAAAAAACAATCCCCCCTGAAGTAGGTGTTAAAACACATTCAGTTCAACTCAGAATGCAATGTTGAGTTATGGGGGTGTATGAGTCAATTATCAAAAGAAGAGAAAAATAATCAAAAACATAAGAAAAAATTCAAAATAGGTCCTTGAATAGGTCCAATTTAAAGTAATTTCTATCCCACAAGTCTATAGGACAGAATGCAGTAATAATTCACTTAGCCATTTGTAGCCAAGACTAGAGGAAGTTGCCATAATATAAGAAGGAAAAGAACTAGAATTCTATTTTGATAGGGAAGCATCATTCCCTCTTCTGACTTTTTTGTCAATCTCAGGGATATAGGGAGCCAGCATGACAGTCAAACTTCGTATTTGTATGAGTACTTCACAAAAAGTGTAGATACAAGGAAGTCCTACGACTTAACGTATGTCAAGTGTCGCAACCTCGAGTCTCACATTAGTATTTTCTGTGTGCTCTTTTTGGAACTTTTCAGGTTAAGTCTGTGCTCCTTGTTTTTTATCCCATTTTCTGGAATCAGATACAAACATTAATCACAGTCCTATAATATTTTATCCATAAATGGCAGGTTCCCATAGTTTAAAGCTTTGGGTATGCATTGACATTATAGCAAGTATATATATATATATATATATATATATATATATATATATATATATATATATATATATATATATATAAACTTCTATTACTGCAGGAAAAAATATTATTTATGTGTACCTTTAGTACAAGAAATGAGAAAAAATCAAATATTCTAATCAAAATAAAGAAAAGCAATAATAAAAATTAAGGAAAAAATCAGTAATTCAATGTGTTCTCAAAAAACAGCATCCATTTGTCTATGGATTATTATCTCCAATTCATATGATAGGATATAGTCAATCAGTCTCAGCAGAAGATGCTTTCTTCACATGTGAGCAATGAATCCAAGAGTCCTTTTCTCCAATCTTTATAGATGTTGGAGTAGTTAATATTTGGAACGGTTCTTCCCACGAAGGTTGAGTTGCTCCAGTTCGCTTGAAATTCTTGATATAAACTTTATCTCCTGGGTTCAGGTCATGCAGAGAAAAGTCTAATGGTCCAGCTTGTACTGCAGCTCCAGATTCATTGTACACAGAGACTAATACACTGTGGTATAATCGAACGTAATGGACTTCTCCATTAGTGGTGATGCAATGTCTCTGAACAATCTGCAGTGATCTAAAAAACACTATCCACGAGCAGAGGAC
The DNA here is from genome assembly GCF_027887165.1 of Monodelphis domestica. Lineage (NCBI taxonomy): Eukaryota > Metazoa > Chordata > Mammalia > Didelphimorphia > Didelphidae > Monodelphis > Monodelphis domestica. Next base: position 57,356,181 of record NC_077230.1, read on the forward strand.
AAACTGTGGGAGTAAAAACACAGAGGAAAAGCAACTGCTTGAATACAGGGGTTGAGGGGACATGACTGAGGAGAGACTCTAAATGAACACTCTAATGCAAATACCAACAACATGGAAATGGGTTTGAATCAAGAACACATGTGATACCCAATGGAATCGCGCGTGGGCTATGGGAGAGGTGGTGGTGGTGGGGGGCAGGGAAGAAAAGAAAATGATCTTTGTTTCCAATGAATAGTGCTTGGAAATGACCAAATAAAAATTAAAAAAAAAAAAAGGTACCATAGATCAAGAAGCATTTTCAATACTAAATATATATGTACTAAATGTTATAGCATCCAAATTCTTTTTTTTTTAAATTTTATAGTATTTTATTTGATCGTTTCCATGCATTTTCCATTAAAGACAAAGATCATTTTCTTTTCCTCCCTCCCATCCCCCGTGGCCGACGTGTGATTCCACTGGTATCATATGTGTTCTTGACTCAAACCCATTGCCATGTTGTTAGGATTTGCATCAGAGTGTTCGCTTAGAGTCTTTCCTCTGTCATGTCCCCTCAGCCATTGTAGTCAGGCAGTTGCTTTTCCTCGGTGTTTCTACTCCCTCAGTTTGTCCTCTGCTTATGGATAGTGTTTTTTTCTCCTTGATCCCTGCAGATTGTAGCATCCAAATTCTTAAAGGAAAATCTAAATAAATTATAGGTGAAAATAGATACAAAATTGTAATGGTGGGGGATTTCAGCCTTCTCCTCTTAGATCTAGATCAATTTAAGGTTTAAAAAAAAAGGAAGAAAAATTAAATTGGTGACTGAAACTGTAGGTCTGACAACATTAGAAAGCAATAGGTCCAAATAAGATGCACAATTCTTGTTTCAAATAGTTTGGAGTGGCACATGAATTATGAGCAGAACACTTTGTCAGCTTCCTCTTTTTTAGAAGCCTGATGCCCTGTTTCTGAATAAAAAGTAGCACACATTTATTTACTTAAAAATAAGTTTTTATTGGCCTCTTTTTAATCACCAGCATCCTTGCTCTTCCTCCCTCTCAGAGAGCCTTTCTACACAACAAATTATATTTTAAGAGACTAAAACAAAAAGAAAGAAAAAGAAGAGAAAAAAATCCCAACAAAACTAATCAATACACTCTGGAACATAATAGCTTTGTGAACATGGAGAAGTAATAACCTCTTGGAGCCCTGGGAAGCTAATACTATAAGTTACAAGATAGTTTCTGATCTGCAATGCTAGAGGGAGTTTCTTCACAGAAGCTTCCAAATACTAATAAAATCAAAGGCCTGGATCTATAATAACAACACTAATAACTCCTTTATTCATAGTGCTTCCTCTCTTAACTAGGGTTATGGCATTTTCCTTACTAGAAACTGTCAAAAAAAGTCTTTGAAGGATATTTAGAATTTTGAATAGCTATGTTAGATGGGGAAAACCCACCCCAGGCAAAGTGAATAGACTCTTCAAAGGTGGGAATGATCCTATAGTTCATTCAGCCAAGTTTTTTTATATGCATTTCCCATAAGTCACATTCATTATCCCATTTGATGTTCAAAATATTCCTTTGGGATGCATAGGACAGCAATAATCATCCCAGTTTTCTACATGAAGAAACTGAGGCCTGAGAGTTTTTGAAATTGCTAAGATCATAAATTAACTAGGGCAGAGACTATAACCTAGGATTAGAATTGAGGAGACAATTTTATAGAAACAATGCTATAATTTGGGTCTCAGGCAATTGGCAAAATTACTTATGGTGGAATGTTATTGGTGACATTTAACTGTGATGTGTTGATGATGTTACTGAAAAATTATACCAGTAAAGCAAAATGATATGAAGTATGCCTGAATAATACCCAACCAAACAAATGTTTGGAAAAAAGGGGTAAAAGCTGTAGCTATTGTAAACTCCTTGAGAATTGGGTTTATGTAAAGTGTAAACTTGTGAGTGCTGTGATTGTGTCCTACTTTTATGTATCCTCCACAGTGTATATAACATGATATTTACATATAAGGCATTCAATAAATTTTGATCCTCTGTAAGTTTTCCCAAAACCCCTCTGGGAAAGGTGGTCGGTCAGTTCTTTCAGGGTTACAGGGACAAAAAACAACTTACAGGAGAGGCCAAAGTAGTTCTAAGTTCCATTCATTCCTCCTAATTTCCCTCCATTCAATTAGGTGTGCCTGTAGCATGCTGAGCTAGAGATAACTAGCTTTATTCCTCACTCTTCCCATTTCCCTGTCACTTTTATTATATATTCTGCCCATACATCCTCCAAATATATCATTACCAGAATTTGAACTCATGTTGTTTCCCTGGGCCTTAGAAGTCAAAGTCACTTTAGTTCTGGTGTTGTTCTTGATCATATATCTGTGGAGGAAGATTTACCAGTTGATCACAACTTCTTTCTTATCTTACTTATTGTCTATTATTCAAGTTGTAGAGGTAGCTGAGTATATATAGATAGCCTTCCTGCACACATCCAAATAGCCATCTACCATCAGTCATCTTCTACCAATACCACCAACTCCCCATCCTTAATAATTGTTGTTGATTCATTTCAGTCATATCCAACTCTTGATGACTCTTTTGAGGGTTTTCTTGGCAAAGAATCATTTCCTTATCCATCTCATTTTACAGATGAGGAAACCAAGGCAAATAGAGTTAAATGACTTGCCCAGGGACACACAACTACTAAATGTCTGAGGTTGGATTTGAACTCAGGAAGATGAGTCTTCCTGACTCCAGATCTGGCACTATACCCACTGTGCCACTGAACTGTCCTCATTATTCATAATAGTACCAGTAAAAACAGATATATTTGGCTCTCAGTTAAAGGTGAATAGCCTGTGCTTAAATATATAATGAGGAATGTAAAATGGAGATTTGAGCCCTAGACTTCAATCCCCAGAAGTCCTTGGTATTTCCCAAAATTCCCCATAATCTCACCTGAGTCTCCACCTGGGCAAGATCATAATGAGTATTTAAACTGGCTGACCATGTTGGTTTTGGCTGACCATATTGGTTGTGATGAAATACCCTCAATCTTCTTAACTTTCCTAAACCTTTTTTTTTCCCACTGTGACTATCCCTTTTAATAGCTTATTTTGATCAGCAGTAGAGGTAAGGAAATTTGGATTTATTTATTTTTATTTTCTCCCTCTCTCCTTAAATTAGATATAAAACGGCTATTTTAAATCTTAGCAACAGGGCCCTAAGGTCCTGGCTGGGAGAGCTATTTCTAAATCTCCTTTCCCTTAGGGAACAACTACCTAGATTAGGAGTGGGGGAAACCTGTAGAAAGTTTTGTCTTTGTCCTGCGCCCCATGTGTTTTGTGGAGCCCGCTAGAAAAATAATTTACACACACACACACACACACACACACACACACACACACACACATAAAATGAATACTACAATCTTCGACATTTATATGACAGTTGAAGAATCAGGGACATTGATGAATACAGCATACCTCCAATTTTTTATATTATTAGGTAATGCCATTTTTGTACTCCTCAGTACTGTGTTTAGATATGCTAACATAAAAAAATTATTTGAGGCTGAAATTCAGAAAAACACAAAAAAATTGAGGATAAAATGCAGGAGAACATAAAAAAACATGCAAGAGAACATGCAAACCCAATTAGACAATTTAAAATGTTTCTTACAGGATCAATTAGCAAACATCCAACCCACCAGAAATAGACCTGTTTCTGAACCTTTGAATGAGGAAATTTCCTTCTGCGAAATAGAGATGGAAAACACCTTCCCTGTAGCTCAGCTAACAGACTTGTTCTCTCATGGTCTGCAAATCTTGGCTGAATTTAGTCCCTGAAACCCTTCCCCTGCAATCCCAGTTCTCATGTTCCTTCTACACAAAACCAAATTCCAGCCCAAAGGAGATCTCATCCTTCTAGAGAAACTTGTCTTAGTTGAATTGACCCACTAGTACCAAATTCAACTAGAGGCCTGTTTTCTCTAAGAGAAGTACCTGAAATAGGACGGAATGGAGATGTGATGACTTTAAGGCACAATATACCGTTTACTCCCCAAGAAATAAATGAATTTACACGAAATATCCCCACATATGAACAAAGATCCCTTTCTAGTAATAAAAAAAAGATGACAGATATTTTTCAGTATAATCCGTCTTACAAGAACATTGAAAACTTACTACAGGCTTTTTTAATTGAACGTGAGAAAAATAAAATAATTGCTCATGTCAACAAAACCCAGGGGCGCAATGCAGCACATTGACCATCTCAGGATCCTGAATGGGACTATAATGACCCTGAGGATCTTTTACAACTATACCTTTGTATAGAGGCTAAAGCCTCCCACCAGCAAGAAGCTTTATGGTAGGAAAATAGAAAAGGGATAGAAGTTTTGGATCCCGCGAAGGGCGTGAAGGAGCCAAGCTTTTGAGATGTCAATAATGAGTCAGTAATCAATTATTATTAATATTTGGGAGCCGCAGCCATGCTCCAATCAATGGAAGTCACTGAAAGGCTATTTTCTGCCCAGAGATCCCATTTAACACTACACTGGTCAAAGGATGATATAGCTCAGCTGGGAGAATGAATAGAGACTAATAGAATTAGAGAATGCTAGGTATTAGCATTGGAAAAGAAAGAGAGACACACCTGGCCGAAGGCCAGGCCTCAGGTAAAGATAGAGAGTAGAGAGAAAGGTGGTGATAGCAAACCTGTAGCTCGTCCAAGAAGAAGGAGGAACTAAAGAAGGAGAGGGAGAAGAGAAGAAGAGGGAGAAGAGGAGGAGCTGGCCACGGATTTCCAATTTATTGTCTATGCAAATGAACTCAATACATATTGATAAGTTACACAATGCCTCAATACATATAGATGAGTTACCTAGTGTATTGCCATTGGATAATTGCAAATCGCGACAAGGTGAAGGGTGGAGTTTTTATCCTCAGGTGAGTGGGACAAAAGGAATCAGGGTTTTCGTGCCCTAACTTCAGCCACGCTGGGAAAGAGTTCATTGCCATGCACAGAATGGCCATGTGCCCATTCACAAACCTTGTCTCTTTATAATACCTATGGACTGGACTGCTACAGAGGCCATCCTATTGGCAATGAGAGAATGTGCAGACAGTACAGATAAGTGGACGGAATTTGAAAAAATTAAACAAAATGAAGAAGAGACACCCTCCAGATTCATGGACAGAATAATCGACTTTGGGAGTAGATACCTGGATTTTTACCTATCTAAAGAAAATAGCACAAGAGACATTAGAAAGCACTTTGTCAGTAACTCTTGGAAAGTGATTAGAGATTATTTTAGAACACATTGCCCAAGATGGCCAGAGATGGACCTTGAAGAATTGTGGTAAACAGCTTCATATGTTTCAAAGGGAAACAAAGAAAAGGAGGAAGAGAATAATGATCTCATAGAAAAAATAGAAAAACTATTGACATATTTAACAGATAAGATTGAAAAACTGGAAAGAGGGTATGATACTCAGCCAATGGCACTTGCCCCTCTCCAGGAATCTAATTATCAATTCATTACCTGCCAATTCTGTGAGAAGAAGGGCCACAAAATGTTAGAGTGTAGAAATTTACTCAAGCTTATCAGAAGGAACACGCAGTTTAATAACAACTACAGAAGTAATAATTATAGAAAAAACTATAATAATGATAATGGAAACCACAACTTTAGGAATGATAACTATAGGAATACATATTGGGAAAATGATAACTCAAACCAAGTGACTCCACAACAATATAACTTAAATGGTGCTCATCCAAAAAATACTCGAGGTGCTAATGCCCCTCAGGGGGGAGGCATTCAGGGGGATGCCCAGGGAACTTCCCAAATATAATGAAGGTGTCCAGGGGGACTGGGGCACAGGAATCAGAGGATACAACCTTTGATTTCTGGACCCTGATGTCCTGCTACCTGTTGTCCCTATCCACTGCCCCCCCCCATACTAATGAACCCCATGTTACCTTAGAGGTGGATAATACCTATTATGGTTGTCTTTTAGACACTGGGGCTTTTAGGTCTGTATTGAAGACTACACCTGATTTACATTGTTATTCTGTTGGCTCAGAGAATGTAATGGGAGTGTCAGGAGTACCCCAAAGAGTTAAAAAACTTTCCCCTAGAATGGTGTCTGTAGGACCCTTAGAGGTACAACATTCCTTCCCTTTGATGCCTGATTCCCCTTTAAATTTGCTGGGGAGGGACCTTCTATGCAAACTCAGAGCCACAATAACTTGCTCCACAGATAGTTCCTTATCATTGGAAGTACCTGAGGAATCTTTAAAATTATTCCCTGTACTTCTCTCAGAGAGTCAGGAGGGGAAAGAGCATCCCATCTTTGTAATACCTGCAGATATACCGGAGTCTCTTTGAATCACATCTTCTTCCAATGAAGGTTTACTTAAGTCAGCTGTTCCTGTGCAAATAAAAATGAAATCTAGCCCACCTCCTTCCATTCCTCAGTATCCCCTCTCAAAAGAGGCAATTGAGGGTATTACCCCAGTAATTAACTCATTAATTGCACAAGGAATAATAATCCCTTGTAAATCTGAATATAATACTCCCATCCTGCCAGTTAAAAAACCAAAAAGGGGGCCCCATGGAAAGCACCTCTATAGATTTGTACAGGATTTGAGGGCTGTGAACAATCACATTATAAAGAGACACACCGTAGTTTCCAACATCAATACTATTATTTCTTCTATTCCTAGCACAGCTACATACTTTACAGTAGTAGACTTATGCTCAGCCTTCTTTTCCATACCCATACATAAGAATTCAGGCATATCTTTGCTTTCACCTGGCAGGGCCAGAAGTACTCCTGGAGTCATTTGCCACAAGGTTTCATAGATAGCCCAAGCTTATTTGTGCAAATTTTGAGCCAAGATACAGATAATATAAAATTTAAAAACAGCAAATTAATCAAATACATAGATGATCTACTCTTGGCTTCAACAGATGTGGAAACCTGTCAGGAAGATAGCAAACACCTCCTTTTGGAATTGCACAAAAGAGGGCATAAGATCTCAAAGGATAAGGTTCAGTGGTGCCTCCCTAAAGCAGAATATTTGGGGTTCATCCTGACTGCGGGTGCCTGCTTGATTTCTCCGAAACGAATTGAGAATATTAAAAATTTAAGCGCTCCTACTACTTAGAAACAGTTGAGAGCAATTTTAGAAGCAACAGGGTTTTGTAGACAATGGATTCATTGCTATGGGCAAATTACTAAACCCCTTATAGCACTAACAAGGGATTCAGTACCTGAACCCCTAAAAATACAGCCAGAACACCTGTCAGCTCTGTCAGATCTAAAACAGGCTATCCTGTCTTCCCCCACTCTAGGCATCCCAGATTACAACAAGCCATTTACTTTGTATGTACATGAGTGAAGAGGGGTAGCTTCAGGTGTTTTAAGTCAGACTTTGGGGTTTTCTCAGCACCCAATTGCTTATTATTCTGCCCAACTGGACCCAGTAGCATCAGGAGCACCATCATGTCTTAGAGGAGTAGCTGCTACAGCCTTATTAGTGGCAAAAACTGTTGATCTAATATTGGGATGTCCATTAACAATTTAGAAGCATTGTTGCTAAGACATAGAACACTGGCATTTTCTGATCAGCGAATTACAAGGTATGAAATAACCTTGTTAAACAATGAAAACATTACCTTGAAACGTCGCTCAACCTTAACCCTGCCACCTTGCTTCCAGATTTACCAATTTCAGGAGAACCATTACATAGTTGTGAATCACTAGTGTTCATGGCAGAAAAGCCTCGAGATGATCTCTTGGATACTGCCTTAAACAACTCAGATCTGGTCTTATTTAGTGATGGTTCTTTTATGAGGGATAGCATACACTACACTGGAACTGCTGTAGTCACAGAATTTGCCACTGAGTGGTCAACTTCTCTGTCCTCTAATATTAGTGCTCAAGGGTCAGAACTCATAGCTCTGAAATATGCCAAGGGTAAAAAGGCAACAATTTATACAGATTCTAGACATGCTTTTGGCATTTGTCACTCAGTTGGGATGCTATAGCTCCAGAGAGGATTTTTAATCTCAGCTGGAAAATCCATAGCTAATGCAGAAATTATTAATGAAGTTCTTTCTGCTCTCCAGCTTCCTGAAGCCCTAGCTTTAGTTCATTGCTTTGCCCATACAGGTGGCACTGACCCTGTCTCTAGGGGAAATTATCAAGCAGATACTTCTATGACTGCTAGCAGTCATAGAAGGGCCTGAATTAATTTTAACATTAACAACCACTGATGATTTAAATTTATCTCTCTGCTATAATGAAAAGGAAGTGGAGAAATGGAAACAAAAATTCAAAGCAAAACAGATGAATGGGGTATGGGTGTCATCTGAAGGAAAACCCCTGCTCCCTAGAAGTTTCTATCACTAAATTTGCCAATCTGTTCATAAAAATGGTTACTTTGGTACCCAGGGCATCATGGACTCTGTTAATAGAGTATGGATAGCCCCTGGTATAACTATCATAGCCTCTAAAGTATGTTCAGCCTGCTCTACCTGCCAGGCATATAGCCAACATGCCTTTCATGGCAAAGGGGTGTTCTCTGGCTTACACACCTTTTGAGCACCTACAGATAGATTTCATAACAATGCTAAAGGCTGGACATTATAAATTTTGTCTAGTCATAGTAGATCAACTGCCCAGATGGCCTGAAGCATTTCCTGCGACCTGAGCCACAGTGGCTTTTGTTGCTAAGGTGCTTTTAAAAGAAATTATTCCTCGCTTTGGCCTGCCAGTACGTATTGATTCAGATAGAAGTCATTTTACTGATTCTGTCTTAAATCAAATATATGATTGCTTAGGAATAACTCCCAAATTCCATGTTCCATATCATCCCCAGAGCTCAGGCCAAGTTGAAAGAATGAATAAAGAACTTAAAACTATGATTGGAAAATTATGCACTGAGACACATTTAAAATGGCCTGAAATTCTCCCTGTGGCCCTATTTTATCTTAGAAGCAGGCCTTCTACACATCTCACCATTTGAGATGCTTTTTGTTCATCTACCTATACAGGTTAAGCCTTTCTCCCCCACACATACATCACTATTATGGGGAGATACTTCTATCGTTTCCTATATATAGGAATTACAGCACAAACTTTGTGAACTCCATGAATCTGGAGCTGCAGTACAAGCCGGACCACTAGACTTTTCACTTCACAATCTGAACCCAGGAGACAAGGTGCATATTAAGAATTTCCAGCATACTGGAGCAACTTAGCCTTCCTGGGAAGGACCATTCCAAATATTGGTAACTACTCCAACATCTATAAAGGTTGGAGAGAAGGACTCTTGGATTCATTGCTAACATGTAAAGAGAGCATCTTCTGTTGAGACTGATTGACTCTATCCTATCACATGAATTGGAGATAATAATCCATTGACAAGTGGATATTATTTTTTGAGAACACATTAAATTCCTGATTTTTTCCCTTATTTTTTTTGCTTTTATTTTGATTAGAATATTTGATTCCCCCCCCCCCTTTTCCTCATTTCTTGTACTGAAGGTACATAATTAATTTTTTCTTTTCTCTCTGAAGTAATATGTTTAATATATATATATATATATATACACATACATACACATATACTTGTTATAATATCAATGCATGCCCAAAAGCTTTAAACTGTGGGAACTTGGCATTTATTGATAAAATGTTATGGGACTGTGATTAATGTTTGTGTCTGATTCCAGGAAATGGGATAAAACAAGGAGCACAGACTTAATCCTAATAGTGCCAAAAAGAGCACACAGGAAATATTAATGTGGACTCGAGGTTGTGATGCTTGACATATGTTAAGTTGTAGGACTTCCTTGTATCTACACTCTTTGTGAAGTAGTAATACAAGTACCAAAATTTGACTATCATGCTGGCTCCCTATATCCCTGAGAATGAAAAAAGTCAAACCAGGGAATATCACCTTCCCTATCAAAATAGAATTCTAGTTCCTTTCCTTCTTATAGTATGCCAACTTCCTGTAGTCTTGGCTACAAATGGGTAAGTGAAATATTACTGCATTCTGTCCTACAGACTTGTGGGATAGAAATTACTTTAAATTGGACCTGTACAAGGTCCTATTATGAATTTATTCTTGTTTATTCAACATTTTATATACATAGATTTTGGTATTTTGATTCTGATTTTGAATTTTTTTTTCTTTCTCCCAAAAGTTTAACTTTCTTCCATATTTTTCTTTTATATATATATAGTTTTGTTTTTATTATTTTTGAATTCTTTTAATAATTAACTCTTACACCCATAAACTCAATTAATAATTGACTCATGACCCATAAGTCAACAATGCATCCTGAGCTGAACTTCAGGGGGGGGGGATTGTATTTTAATAAAAATCCAAGATTTTGAAATTTTTAGTTAGAGAAAGATCTTCAAGGAAGTAGCTTGCTAATTCCTAAATCCAGAGAATGAACTTTTGCAGGAAACCTACACTACATCAAGATCCAGAATGAATTTTGGTTGTGGTTAATTGAACTGAAGTTTGATTGAACATTTATTGTAAATGTACACTTTTATGCCAAAGGGGACTGCCCCTAATTTGGCTTTTTGTCAATGCGCCTAGCAAAACATTGGTTTTGCTTTCTCTCTTTTCTATTCCTCTCTAACTATTGTAATTTCATAGCTGGGATGTTTATAAGACCCATTGGAGAGACTAGTCTTCCTTGGGCCTCAGGGGGTTGATTGTGAATTTTAAAACTATTCCACCCTAATCAGACTGTACTTTAGAAGATTTGATTTATCTATTTCCTGATCAATAACAATAGAGATACTTGGACTAACAGAATCAGGTCTTGGGAACCCTGCATTTCTCCACCTTCCTTAGTTTAACAAGATTAGGAAGATCTACACCAAACTCAAGTTTTAATTATCTGAGGAAATGGCCTTCAGCAGACATGTTCAGAAAAAGCAGACAGACCCCTGGGCTGTCCTAAGTCAAGCTAAACTATCATTGGTACAGATGAGACACAGGAAAGTGATGTAAAACCATCTATATAAGGCACGTCACTTCCTCTCTCTTCCTCTTTTCCTGGAGAGGCGACTCTGGTTGACAGCATGCTAGGTTTTGTAACCATGAAAATGTGGTTTGCCAAGACTGTGAATTGCCAACACTTGTAAAGATTTCGGCCAAACTGTAAAGATAATTTTTAGTGTCTTGATTTAAAATCTAAAATTAAGTGGTCAAAAACCAATGTAACTAAAATTAGAAGGGAAGCAACAAATTGGGAAACAATCTTCATAACAAAAACCTCTGACAAAGGTCTAATTACTCAAATTTATAAAGAAGAAGATAACATTTTCCCCTCTCCTTAATATTTACCTTTTCAGGTATTCCTTGCTCTTTGATTTTCGGTATCAAACTTTCCACAGAGCTCTGGTCTTTTCTTTGCAAAAAGTTGGAAGTCTTCTATTTTGTTGAATGCCCATACTTTCCCTTGGAAGTATATAGTCAGTTTTGCTGGGTAGCTGATTCTTGGTTGGAGACCCAGCTCTCTTGCCTTTCTGAAGATCATGTTCCATGCCTTACGATCATTCAGAGTAGAACTTGCAAGGTCTTGTGTGACCCTGATTGGCATTCCTTTATATCTAAATTGTCTTTTTCTGGCTTCCTGTAGGATTTTTTCTTTTGTTTGATAGCTTTGGAATTTGGCAATTACATTCCTGGGAGTTGTCTTTTGGGGGTTTAGTGTAGAAGGTGTTCTGTGAGCTCTGTCAGTGGCTGTATTGCCCCCTTGTTCTAGAATCTCTGGGCAATTTTCTTTGATTATATCTTGTATCACCATGTCCAGTTTGGTGTTTATTTCTGGCTTTTCTGGGAGTCCAATTATTCTTAAATTATCCCTTCTCCCTCTATTTTCCAGATCTATCACCTTGTCGGTGAGATATTTTATGTTCTCTTCTAATTTCTTGGTATTTTGGCTTTGCTTTATTAATTCTTGCTCTTTTACACGATCGTTGTCTTCCAGCTGCCTGATTCTGGCCTTTAAAGCCTGGTTTTCCTTTTCAGTTTCATCATACTGGTTTTGTAGATGCATGAATTTCTTTTGCATTATTTCCCACTTTTCCTCCCAGAGGGCTTCCATCTTTTTGGTCATTTCTGATTCAAATTCTTCATGGGTTTGTGGAGAGTTTCTATTTCCTTTGGAAGATTTTGGAGAATTTTCTTGTATATCTTCTTCTATCTGCTCTGTATTTTGTATTTTGGCTCCATAGAATGTGTCCAAAGTCGCCCCTTTCTTCTTATTTTTCTTGGTATTTTGGGGCTTCTGTGGTTCTGTGGAGTTTGCCATTTCTGAATGTGGAGGATTAGCTTTTCTTGTCTCTGTCTGGTGTTCAGAGGCTTTAGTCCTGGGCAGATGGTTCTATGAGCTTTCCCTGGGTTAAACTGAATATGCCTCACTGGAACTGGAATGGAAGGGTCGGACCATGTTGCTTTCCGGAAGTTGCCTTCAGAATGGCTGGCCGTGAGGCTGTTTCGTTGGCCTGCGGGGGGATGGGCTGCAGCTAACCCAAGCTCCGAGGGCAAGGACTTTCACTGAGACTTGGATAGCAGGATCCAGCCCGTGAGGCTGTCTTGCCCGCCCTGAGGGTTGCTGTTGTTTCGACCAGCTCTCTGCAGTGGAAGCCCCAGGCAGTAACTTTCACCGGGACTGGGTAGAAGGCCCTGAGGGTTGTTGTTCCGAGGACCCTGCTCTCTGAGCCCAGCCGGGCTGCGGCTTCCGGGAGCCTTGGACTCTGCGCTCCTACCCCTGAGGTCCGAGTGATCTCGGGTTCTGGCTTTTGAGGGGAGCCGTACCTTTTGAACCGGGTCCAGGTCCAGGAGGAGGGTTCCCAGGGTCTGTGCTGTTGATCGTTTTGAATTTCGGCACCTTAGGAGCTTATATTTTGAGATCAGTCGGGAAGGGTTTTCCGGAGATCTGAACTTTAGCTTTCTCTAAGCCGCCATCTTAACCGGAAGTCTCAAATTTATAAAGAGTTAAACCAGTTGTACAAAAAATCAAGCCATTCTCCAATTGAAAAATGGGCAAGGGACATGATTAGGCAGTTTTCAGTTAAAGAAATCAAAACTATTAATAAGCACATGAAAAAGTGTTCTACATCTCTTATAATCAGAGAGATGCAAATCAAAACAACTCTGAGGTATCACCTCACACCTAGCAGATTGGCTAACATGACAGCTATAGAAAGTAATGAATGCTGGAGGGGATGTGGCAAAGTGGGGACACTAATTTATTGCTGGTGGAGTTGTGAATTGATCCAGCCATTCTGGAGGGCAATTTGGAACTATGCCCAAAGGGTGATAAAAGACTGTCTGCCCTTTGATCCAGCCATAGCACTGCTGGGTTTGTACCCCAAAGAGATAATGGACAAAAATACTTGTACAAGAATATTCATAGCTGCGCTCTTTGTGGTGGCCAAAAATTGGAAAATGAGGGGCTGCCCTTCAATTGGGGAATAGCTGAACAAATTGTGGTATATGTTGGTGATGGAATACTATTGTGCTCAAAGGAATAATGAACTGGAGGAATTCCATGGAAACTGGAACGACCTCCAGGAAGTGATGCAGAGTGAGAGGAGCAGAACCAGGAGAACATTGTACACAGAGACTGATACACTGTGGAACAATTGAATGTAATGGACTTCTCCATTGGTGTCAACACAACGTCCCTGAACAATATGCAGGGATCTATGAGAAAAAACATTCACAAGCAGAGGACCAACTGTGGGAGTAAAAACATTGAGGAAAGGCAACTGCTTGACTGGAAAGGCAACTGCTTGACTACAGGGGTGGAGGGGATAAGATTGAGGAGAGATGCTAAATGAGCACCCTAATGCAAATACCAACAACAAGGAAATGGTTTCGGAGCAAGGACACATGTGATACCCTGTGGAATCGCACGTCAGCTAGGGGAGGGGTGATGGGAGGGGGGCAGGAAAAGAAAATGATCTCTGTTTCCAATGAATAATGTATGAAAATGACCAAATAAAATAATGTTTAAAAAAAAAGAAAAATAGTAGTCACCATGGGAAAATTCCCAAATATGAAAATACCCAAGTCAGCTAGGTTTTATGAAGATTTTAATTAATATAAATGAAGGAATTAAGGGAAGGAGAGAGAGAGAGAGAGAGAAAGAGAAAATAGTAGAAAGGGCCTAGGCCAAATGGCCTAGGCCTGAGCCTAAGGGAAAGTGAGTCAGTCTTTATCACTCACCACAAGATTGTCTTCAAGCAAGCTCCAAACCTCTGAACTCCAACTCCAACTAACTTCCAATCCAAAAAGCTAAGCCAAGGATGCCCAAACCTGAATCTTGGAGTGGTGGCAGTTATTTGTCTGGGTTTGGTGGTGAGTTTGCCCTTGAGCTGGTTCAGGTAGTTTAATAGGGGACACTTCAAATAGCAATTAAAAAAAAAAGCAGAATAAATTGGAGATTAACAACAAAGGAAAAGTATTAGCCTTAAAATATTGGCAAAAGCTTTTAAAAATTATTTATTTAAAAATATTTTTCCATGGTTATATGATTTATGTTCTCTCCCTCCCCTCTACCTTCCCTCCTCCCAGAGTTGACAAGCAATTCCACTGGGGTTATACATGTATTATCACTCAAAACCCATTTCCATATGATTCATTTTTGTAATACACTAATCTTTTAAAATCTAAACCCCAAATCATATATCCATATACAAGTGATAAGTCATATGTTTTCTTCTGGATTTCTACTCCCTCAGTTCTTTCTCTAGATGTGGATAGCATTCTTTTTCATAATTCCCTTGGAATTGTCCTGGATCATTGCATTGCTATTAGTAGAGAAGTCCATTACATTTGTTTTGCTCATTTCACCTGTCATCAGTTCTTGTAGGTTTTTCCAGCTCTTATAGAAATCAAGCAGTTCATAATTCCTTTTAGCACAATAGTATTTCCTTACCACCATATGTCACAATTTGTTCAGTCATTTCTCAATCGAGGAGTAACCCCTCATTTTCCAATTTTTTTTCCAAAGGCTTTTTGCAGAAGATGGGATTTTAGTTGGGACCTAAAGGAAGCTACTGAGCTAGGGGACAGAAATGAAGAGGAGAGAATTGTAGGTATAGGAGACAGTAGTGAAATTGCCTGGAGTGAGGAGATGGAGTCTTGTATGAAGAAAAAGTAAGAAGGCCAGTGTCACTGTGGAGATGAGTAGCTTAAGAAACCTGGAAAGATAGGAGGGGGTGAAATTATGAAGTACTTTAAAAATCAAACAAGGATTTATGTTTGATACTGGAGGTAATAGGAAGCCACTAGAATTTATTGAATAGTAGAATTATGTGTTCAGACCATAGCTTTACTAAATTCAATATGACAGCTGAATGATGGGTAGAGATAGGGAGGCTAATGAACAAGTTTTTGCAATACTCCAGATATGAAGTGATCCACAACAAGATGGTGAAAGTATCAGATGAGAGAAGCAGTGACGATGAGAGATATTTTGAAGATAGAATTGACAGGACTTGACAACAGATTGAATTAATAGAAAGAGGGGAGGTCTGAGGAGCAAGATGAGATTAGTTTTGGACATACTGAGTTTTAAGATTTCTACAGACCATCTAGTATGGGATCCCAATAAGCAGCTGGAGATGCTATTTTGGGAATTAGAAAGTAGGTTAGGATTGTATAGAGAGCAGTAAGTGGCACAAGGATTGAACATTGGGCCAGAAGTGGGGAAAATGAGTCTTCCTGAGTTCAAATCTGGTCTCACACATTTTCTATCTGTGTGACTTTGGGTAAGTCACTTAACCCTGTTTGCCTCAGTTCATTATCTGTAAAATGAGCTGGAGAAGGACAACAAAATTATCCACAACCATATGATAATCTAATCTATGAGAACTAGTGAAACCACCAAGTGAAACAATATAGAAGTCCCAGGACACCCAAAGTTAACCTGGGAGAAGATTCAGCAAAGGAAAGGTTCCTTTAAGATAAACCTTACCAACTTTAATAATAATAATAATCTTACCAACTTTCTCTCCTCTTCCCTATGGCCCCCTCTCCAAACACTTTGTTCCCCCTCCTTAATAAAATTAGGAAACCTAGGGTTTATGAGAAAATGAGTTCCATGAGACACATGGGACTCGAGAATTCTTTTCTTTCTTTATTAAAACAACAACAACAACAACAACAACAACAAAAAACCCTTACCTAGAATCGATGCTATCCAATTCCAAGACAGAAATGCTGTAAGGGCTGGGCAATTGGGGTTAAGTGACTTGACTAGTATCACGTAGTGGCCTCGGGCATCCTTGATGCTCAGGACCCGTAGTTTCTTTCTGTCTTTGATTCTAGCAAGGAGAGTGACCTGGGTCCTCCTTGGGTGGGATTTACTAAGGGCTGACTCGGGATCCGGAGCTTCCCTCTGTCTTTGATTCCAGTAAGGAGAGGGAAGACCTTGGGTGGGATTTGCTTAGGGCTGATTTGCGTGGTAACGAGAGTGGAGGGATGGAGGCCGTATGCTACAGGGTTATCCACCTCCCATCTCTGCCCAGAGGTGGAACTGAAAACATCCTGTCCCAACTTCCAAGGATGATAGATAAGTGCAAGGGAGAAGCGTTTGAAGATAAACGCACAATCACCGCAGCAGGACTTTTTCCAGCTCTCTCTTAGCTAGTTCCCAGCACCACCCGCCCCGCTAGGTTTCCCCATCCCATCCCAGGCCCCGCCCCGCCTCCCCGCTCCCCTCTCCTCCCCCCAGTTCAGTGCCACATCACTGGCCGCGCCTGCAGCGCCAGCCCTCAGTCTTTAGTGGGAGGCTGGAAAGCCCAGGTTTAGCGGTGGGCTGGAGATGGAGGGAGAGTGGCGGGGCGGGGAGCCTATCACTGAGCAGAGAGCAGCCACAGCCACCAATGAGCTTGGGCCGCTGCCAGCCGCGGCAGCCCAAGTGCTTGCCAGGGGTGCAAGCAAATGAAGCACATCTGGACGGTTGCGTGACACTCCTTGAGGGCTGGTTCTTTCTCCCTGCATTAGTTACCGATCTACGCGCTCTTCCCTCCCTCTGGCCATTTAATGACTAATTGCTACTCCCAAAGTAGAAATCGAGGACCCAGATTCAAAACTTTTCCAAGAGAAAAGCGACCGTACCTAATGTAATTTTCTTGAGTGTTTTAAAGCAACAGAACCAGCCCCATCAACAAAAGCTCAGTTGTCTGGTTTTAAATTGGCTATAGCAACCAGGTGGTGAGGACTGAGTCGAAAAGAAACGGAGAAGTTAGGTAAGTTTTTGGTGCTTATTGGTTTTTTTGGGGGGTGGGGTGGGGGCGGTGTTGGATGTGTTGGGTTTTGTACTTCTAATGCTAAATTTTAGTTGTGAGTAGTGGCCGCTATATTCTCACCAGCTCTTTCCTTAGTTGATGAAAGGGAGAAAAATACTGCTTTGTGCCAGAAACTACACAAATTCTACCCCCTAGACCCTCTGTTTCTTGTTTGCTAATATTCTTTCCCTGTTCCCCAGCTCGCCCCTAATTTACACGGCATTTTCCCCCATGTTGGGAGAAAAGGCAGACATTTAATTAGTATTTTGAGGTTAATCACCCCTAATTCTGAAGTTGGATATCCTGTAATTTTTTTTTAAGAGAAGATGAAGCTTTTAAATTTTACCTTTGGTGTCCTCTTCTTTTTAGGCTATAATTTCCAGCACTTAGCACATACTAGGAGCAGCTTGGTAAATGCTTGTTGACTGACTTATTGATGTATTTCCTATTGGAGAATTGAGGCAATTATATATATAAATAGCAGAATAGTAAAATCTTTTGCTTTAATTATCGAGATATTTCAAGTTAACGTGATTTAAACTTGAATTGTTTAAATAATTGCTGTGCTTTTCCACTGCATTTTAGTGTACAGGTCTGAAGACTTCCCGTTTTGTTGATATCACTATTTTAATGTAGAAACACATTTAACAAAAGAAAGTACACATTATTCATCAATATCATTTTAAAAGTAGTTTAAATGTAGGATATTGTAAGAATAGTGATCAAATTTGACTTGTAAGTACTTATGATTGCATGTAATTAATATTTTAAAATTTAGGAAGTATTAGAAAATAGTTGGATGATTTGAACTAAGGCCTGTCCTCTTTAAGACACCTAAAACCATATCGAGTGTAATATTCAGTTTGGATCTTTAGCATTTTATAGGCCAAGAAATCTGTCCCATAATTTCTGTGTATAAACGAAGTAGGAGGAAATTTTAATATCTTGAGAGCAGGTGTGTTTTTGTTACCAAAAAAAAAAGGAAGAAAGAAAGAAAGAAAAGAAAATAGTGGAGTGACTGAGGGGGTCATCATTGATGAAGTTTAAGGGAATGTTCCTGATCATCTATCCTCTCACCTCTGTCATCTGAACCTACTTCTTGCTATTATTAAGTAATTACTACCTCTGAAACCATCCCTACCTTCCTTGGACACCGGCTTCTATCTTTTTTATTTTTCTTTTCTCCTTTCCTTCCTTAATTGCATTTGGGGCAGTGCTAGAAAAGGAGAGACAGTCCTCTGCACTTTTTTTACATAGTTGCCTGTTTTCAAGACAAGTCGCTCTGTGTACTTTGTGGAAACGGTTCACAAAATATCAGCCCTGGAAAGGAACTTGGAGATAATTTAGTGATTGGAAACCCCTCACTCTTTCTTCTGACCCCCTACATGTGACAAAGAGCTCAGTAACTTGGATGAAGTCACCTACTCTATTGGTTTAATGTGCTTTTAACTTCACTAGTCTACAAAATATATGTTTCATTTAAAATAAGATTATATTTTGAATTAATTCTCATATTTTTTTCTAGCTATAACTCATGAGCCTTTCTTCAACACTTCTGACTAGGCTATCTAATTAATTAGCAAAGGCATTTAGCATATTCAACTTTGAATTGCAGTGTTAGAAACCTATTTTACCTGGAGCATAGTGTCAAAGGAATGTAGTAATATGAGGCAAGGTAGATAGGGTGGTACCAGGGTAGAGAGAGAGCCTTGAAGGTGTAACATTTAAAATTTAGGGAAACCGAGGCAGGTAGAAATTAGTTTCTCTCTGCAAGGAGTATGATATTTTTAGAGGTTTAATAAAGGTTGAGAATTTAAGAATATACAAGTAAGAAAGGCATATGCCAGGTGGGCCAAGAGGCCCAATTCAATTTCACTCACATCATGAGACCATCTGCTTGCCAGTGGAGACAGGAAGAGAAGAGAGGCCCACAAGCCTTTCCAATCAGGTTAAATACCCCATCTTGATCTCCACCCAGGTGAGAATTCAGTGATATTACAAAGCATTCTGGGGAAGTGGAGCAAGGACTTCTGGGGATTGAAGTCCTGGATTCAAGTCTCCATTTTTACAAAGGGCAGATAGAGGAATCTGAACTTGGCAAATCATGGAGAGTCAATGAATGGTTTTGAGCTGATGAATGATATGTGAAAAGGGGAATAATTATAATAATACTAATAGTAATAGCCAATACTTTTATAGCACCTACTATATGCCAAGCATTGTGCTTAGCACTTTACAGATATTGCCTCATTTGATCCTCACAACAGACTTGGGAGGTAGGTGCTGTTTTTATTCCCCCTCCCCTTTACAGTTGAGGAAACTGAGGCAAACAGAGATAAAATGACTTGAACAAAGTAGGACAGCTAGGAAGTATCTGACTAAATTTGAACTCAGGTCTTCCTATCTCCAGGTATAGTACTCTATCCACTGTGTTACTTAACAGTCTTCTCAAGGTACAATGAAGAATAATCTGGAAGCATTATGAAGGATAGATTGGAATGTAAGATTCAAGAGGTGGTAGGACTTTTTAGGAGTCTATTGGACTAAGCCAGGCAGGTGGTATTGAGATTCTTTACTAAGGTGATGACAATGGTAACGGATAAAGGGATGAACCAGTGGGACTGGTAACCTACTGGCTATGAGAGATAAGGGAGAAGGGAGGGGAAGGGAAGAGTCAGAGTCAGAGTCATACCCAAGGTCTGAAACACTGGAGATAGTAAATACTGGTTCCTTAGACAGAAAATAAGAAGGAGAATAAGATTCAGGGAGAAAGATAATGAACTGGTTACATAAAAGATGATGGCAACTAGGATGCATAGTAGAGAGAGAACCAGGTCTGGAGACAGAAGGTCCTGGGTTCAAATTTGTCAGATACTTCCTAGCAGTGTGACCCTGGGCAAATCACTTAACCTCAATTGCCTATCCCTTATTGCTCTTCTGCCTTGGAATCAATACTTAGAATCAATTCTAAGACAAAAAGTAAGGGTTAAAAACAAACAAACAAGATAGTGAGCTCATTCTTGGAGATGTTGTTGAACCCGAGGACTTCTGAGTGGCATTGTCCTATAGTTAGTTGAAGATTGAAGGCTCATGCATTAGAGCTGGACTAGAAACCACCCAATTGGCAACTCAGATCTCCAGCCTCTAAATCTACCTCTCTTTCTTTAGTGCCAGATGTAGGTCTGGAGTTCAGAAGAAAGATCAGAACTGGAGAGAAAGATTTGGGAGTCATTTGCATCGCCATTTTGCAGGCAACAACTATATTAGTGGTAACTTTTTAATTAACTGTTTAGGTATTGAACTAGGCACAGAGACACATTTATTTAGATAACTTTCTCCCTATTTTGGCCCTCTGAGCTCATGTCAAGGCTTGCCTTGTGCATAGAAGCTGGTGAAGATAAGTTTTTCCCATCATCTTCTCTTCCACCATCACTTCTCTTCAGGTTTACATCCATGAGTGATATAGACCATTCTATGTGATAATCAGAAAATAACTGCCCTTGGCTGCCCTGGAAAGATTATCTGTTGTTCTCATTAGTTTGACTGACTTCAGACTTTTAGCCAAGAAATAACTACTAGAAACCAAGTGAAGTTCTTTGAGGTGGCAAGAAAATGAGTAATGCATCTCCTTATTTCTGGTTTATAGGTTCATACTGGATTTCAGAGATTCAACTCTCTTTCCCCCACATTACATATGAAGTAACTTGAGGTCTAGACATATGAATAATTTGCTTAAAGTCATTCAAACACAGATCTTCTTGCTGTATAGATTTGCATTTTTCTCCATTCCACCCATTCATTCAACAAATTAAGCATCTATGTTTAAGACACTAAAGATGCAAAGACAAAAATTGAACAATCCCTGTTTTAAAGGAGCTCACATTCTACTTTTGTACACTGATAAGTCATGGAAAAAATTATGTATCTATGTGTGTATGTTTATATATATATATATATATATTTATATCTCTACCATCTGTATCCCTTTTCTTCCCACAGCCACTCTAACATTTGCCATTTTCCTTTTTTTGTCAACTATGCCAAAATGGTGGCTATGAAATGGTACTTCATAGTCAAAGTAGTTCTAGTAGAGGATAAGAGGGAATAGAAAGAACATCAAAAAATTCAGGAATTATGTAAAAGCCAGTGATTGTGCTCCTCAAAAAGCTTATAGCCAAGCATACTATCAAGGTAGCAGTTATAAGTCTTGTAATAACTCTCCGTTTTCCTTCTTCCTAGCATTCAGATTTGGTTCAACTTCTAGTATTGGGAAAATGCCTTTTTCTGGGACTGGGGGTCATAATTAAAATAATGAATGAATTGGAAAGGCTTCTCCTCTTAGATTCTCATTGTAGTATGAGGCAAAATAATCAGGTTATACCCAGTGCTAGGGTATTTTCTTGTAGGTAATTTGATGCCACGGTCAATACTTCCACACCCTCTTAAAGACCTTGTAGAATTTATTAGGCCACGAGAGGCTGGTATCATAAATCTGTGTACTGAAGCTTCTGTGGGTGTGGGAGAATTTGCATTTTCCTCCCCTACAGGATTGTTTCTTGGAAACATGGAAAAGTTTCTTCTTGCCATATTTGTCTATGTATTGTTTATTCCTGTTGTATAAGTTGCTCTCCTTGTTCTGCTCACTTCACCCTCTATAAGTTCAGAAAAGTCTTCTTCGACTTCTCCAAAACCATCCCTTTCATCACATCTTGCAGCACAACAGTTATCTATCATATGCATATACTATTATTTGTTTAGTTATTCTTAATTTGATCCTCTCAGTTTCCAAGTTTTTGCCACTATTGCTATAAATATTTTGTACATATGGATACTTTTCCTCTTTCTTTGATCTCTTTGGGGCATAGACTTAACCCCACTGCCTAGCTCTTACTGCTCTTCTGCCTTGGAACCAATACATACTATTGATTCTAAGAGAAGGTAAGGGTTAAAAAAATAATAATAAAATAATTGGAGCTCTACCAACAGTTAGCGTGATTGCCTTCCCAGAAAGTCTGCAGCATTGACTGCTCCCATTTTTTATCATCTGCCAATTTGTAGGGTGTGAATTGTTTAAATTAGCATTACTCTTATTATTCTATTAAATTTTTAGGAGCAAAGGGGATATTCAATATGTTTAAAATTCAATATAACACTTTGAAGAAAGACTTTGGTGAGTGAATGACTTGGAGTTAATGTTTTCATGTGCCTTTGACAAGAAGGCTTGACTTCCTAGTTTCCCCAATTATATGTAAAAACAATTTTTCCTGGCTTTAAGAAAAAAACTCTTTCCTTCTATCTTAGAATCAATACTAAGTATTGGTTCTAAGGCAGAAGGGAGGTAAGGGCTAGGCAATTGGGGTTGTGTTTTAGCCTAGTTCAACTTCTGTGCAGAAATAAGCAGGAAATGGGGTAGTATAGTAAAGAATATTAATATATATTATTTATAACCCAGAATTTACCTTGGGACACATATGAAGTAATCCATAGCAGCAAGCATTTACTAGATATTGGCTACGACTAGGATCACACAGCTTGAAAGTGTCTGAGGCCACATTTGAACCCAGGACCTCCTGTCTCTAGGCCTGGCTCTCTATCCATGGAACCACCTAGCTGCCCCTGACTTCTTTCAAAACTCAGATCAAATGCCACTTTTTACAGGAGGATTTTCTTGGTTTCCCTTACTTGCTACAACCTTCCCTTCTAAAATTATCTTCCAGGTACTCTATATGTATTCTATAAGTGCTTAATGATTGCTTGATTTGTTGAATCCACATACAGTGATAAATAAATATAAAGATATTAAAAATAATAGAGGAAGAGAATATTTTAGGGATCATGAAAGACCAAGGGACTGGGGATGGTCTTTAAGGGAAGCTATGTCTTTTTAAAACTTTTTTTTAGACCATTATCTTCTGTCTTAGAACCAATATTGTGTATTATTGCTAAGGCAGAAGAGTGGTAAGGGCTAGACAATGGAGGTTAAGTGATTTGCCCAGGGTCACACAGCTAGGAAGTATCTGAGATCATATTTTGAACCCAGGACCTCCTGTCTCTGAGTCTAGCTCTCAATCCACTGAGCAACCCAGCTGTCCCTGAAGCTATATCTTAAAGGAAGGTAGGGATATTGAGAAGTGGAGATTGGGAGAGAGTACATCCTAGATCTAAGAGACAAATGTATATTACCTATTACCACTCTCTTCTTCTCCTTCTTATAATAACATTCTTCCCTTCTCTCATCCCCATGTGCCTCTTTATGTAGTATAATTTATCCTATTTTTCTTCTTTATTCAAGTTTCTCTTGGCACCATCTTTTATCCACCTCTCTTTTTTTACATATCATCTTAAACAACTTGGTACCCTAACCTCTGCCTATGAATAATTCTTCTATCTACTATCTACTATATATACTATATAATGAAAACAATTTTGAGAGTTACAAATATCATTTTTCCATGTAGGAATATAAACAAGTTGATCTCACTGAAGCCCTTAAAAATCCCCCCCCCCCTTTCTTGTTTATCTTTTCATGTTTCTCTTGAATTTTGTATTTGGACATCAAATTTTCCATTTAGTTCTGGTCTTTTCATTAGGAATGGTTGGAAATCTTCTGTTTTGTTAAATACCCATACTTTCCCCTGAAAGTATACAGTCAGTTTTGATGGATAGGTGATTCTTGGTTTTAGACTCAATTCTCTTGCTTTCCTGAATATCATATTACAAGACTTGTAGTCCTTTATTGTGGAGGCTGCCAGGTCCCGTGGAATCCTGACTGGGACTCCTTGATAACTGATTTGTCTCTTTCTGACTTCTTATAATATTTTCTCTTTGACTTGGAAGCTCTTGAATTGGAAATTATATTCCTGGGTTTTTTTGGTGACCTATGGACTCTTTCAATGGACATATGGTGATCTATGGACTCTTTCAATGTCTATTTTGCCCTCTTATTCAAGAATATCAGGGCAGTTTTTTTGGATAAATTTTTGTAATATGATGCCAAGGCTTCTATTTTTTCACAGGCTTTCAGGTAGATCAATAATTCTCAAATTGTCTGACCTAGATTTATTTTCTAGGTCAGTTGTCTTTTCAATGAGATATTTCATGTTTCCTTCTATTTTGTCATTCTTTTGACTTTGCTTTATTAATTCTTGCTGTCTTGTGAGATCATTAGCTTCTACTTGCCCAATTCTAGTCTTTAAAGACTGATTTCAGCTATGATCTTTTGATTTTCTTTTTTGGTTTGGTCTATCCTGGTTTTCATGGCTTTCAGCAGGTCAATTCTGCTCTCCAATTTGCTTATTACTTCATTTGATTTGTGTGCCTCTTTTTCCATGTGGACAATTTTGCCTTTTAAGCTACTATTTTCTTTATGAATTTCTTTTCCCCACTTTTCTTCCCATTTTTCTTCTAAATTTCCTTCTTGGTTCTCGAACTCCTTTTCGAGTTTCTTGAGAGTTTGTGACCAATTTCCATTTTTTTTTGGAAATTTGGATGTGATTGCTTGTTTGTCACTCTCTGCTGTTGCTTCTGTATTTTGCTCTTTTTCAAAAGACTGAAACTAAAACACCCTGCACAGGGAACACCTAGCAAACTACTATATAATGGAGAGTGTGTTTAGAAGAATAATATAAAATAACACTAGAAATATAGATGGGAGACTGTTAAGGGTAAGTTTTAGGGTTGAGACTGAATATATTTTTTAGTTGGTCGCCAGGGATTTAAATTATAAATCCCAATGAAATACTCAAGTCAGGATGGAATTTTATGGTGGTTTATTTACAACAGAAGGAAGAAATTAAGAACAAGGAAGAGAGAGAGAGGGAAGATCTGCTATGGCCTGGTCGGAGCCAGGGGGAGTTCAGAGACCTCAGCCAAGGGGCCTTCCCCTAAGATTAAATCTAGCTCGACTTCTAGCTAGGAGGCCTCCTCCAAGATGAGGGGCCTTCTTAGAGGCTAGCACCTCCAGAAAGAGCCAAGGAAAGGGGAGTCAGCCTTAACATTCACAATGTGGTCATCTAAGGGAAACTTGTCTCAGGTCTCACACTGGACCTCCTCCAAGTCAAGTTCCACTGCCAAAGGAAAAAAGTCCCTCTCACAGGAAGTGACACAAAATATAAAGGCAGTTCTTTACATCACTTCCTGTGTTTCACATGTACCAATGGTGGCTTAAACTTGGCTTTGGACAGCCCAGTGGGTCAGTCAGTTTTTTCTGATTTGTCACTTGCAAGCACACTAGCATCATACACTTTCATCCTGTTAAGATTAAAAATTAGTTTCTCTGCTAAATGTATTATATTTTTATGAGATTTATTAAAGATTAAGAAATAAAGAAAATATCAAATAAGAAAGCACGTGCAACCTACATCTTGCCTGCCTGGTAAAGAGCCGCCTGTCCCTAGAAGCGGAAGCTGAGAGAGAGAGTAGGTAGTACAGTCAGTTTAAATAGCCATTGTGTTCTCGCATTCAGGTGAGGACTCGGGGAGATTATAGGGCAATCTGGGAACCAGCAAGGACTTCTGGGGATTGACGTCTGGGGTTCAAATCTCCATTTTTACAATCCCCCACAGTTAATCCTTAAGTGGGGGTATATACATTTCTGGTTGATAGAATTCTAAAGACTAAGCAGGGTGGAGTAAATCTAAACTTCACAAGCCAGACTATGGAGACACTCAAATGCTAACCTGAGGAACTGGCGGTTTATCCTAGTTCAACATTGATGCAAAAATAAACAGAAAAGGGGGTAGTATAAGAGAAGATATTAATGTGCATCATTTATAACCTGGAGTGGATCTTAGGACTTGAATGAAATAGTCCATAACAGCAAGCATTTACTAGGTGTCTGCTATAACTAGCAGTAAGCATTTACTGGGTGCCAGATATTAGGAGCAGCACATGTTTATTGGGTGACTGCTATAAGCAGCAGCAACAAGCATTTGTTGGGTGTCTCCTGTAATCAGCAGGAGCAAGCTTTTATTGGTGACTGCTGTAGGTCACTCTGTCAGTGACTGATCTGGCTTGACTTCTGACATTTTTCCATTTCCCAAATTGGCAGCACATCTTGACCAGGGGTAGAAGTGACCTCACCTCCCCCAAATACCTGTTCTTATAATAAGTGACCCTTCCCATCTCCCATATCCCATTCCTCTGATTTTTGTTAAATACCTGGCATCAAAATCAGTAGTACCAGGGAGCCAATGGACTCTAGTGATCAGAGGTGAGCAATAAGCATCATGAAACTTGTTTGAAATAGCCAATTCTCTTTTCAGAATTTCATATATACTTTCTTCTGTTTCAATCCTAGTTTAATTTTCCTGCCACTCAAGATGATAAATAAATCCATGGGAACTGATGAAATCAACAAGTGAAGTAGTATAGAGGGAGATGAGAAGAGAGCCTTGAATAGATCCTAGAGGGCATGTTCTGGGGGAGGATCCAGAGAAGGAAGCAGAGGAATGGTAAGATAGGAGGAAAATCACGAGAGGAATGGGTGTGGAGGAGTGATCAACAGTGTCAAAGGATTTAGAGAGATCAAAGAGAATGAGGACTGATTTGACAACAAAGATTATAATAATTTTGGAGAGAGCAGTTTTGGTAGAATGGTAAAGTCAGAAGCCAGATTGTTAAGAATTGAAAAGAGAGTGAGAGGAAAGAAAGTGGAGGCATCTATTGTAGATGGTCTTTTCTAGGAATTTAGCTACCAAGAACAGAAGAGAAATAGGACAATGGCTAGCAGGGATGGGAGGTTGAAGTCTGAGTTTTTTTCAGGATGGGGAGACATGGTAGTAGGTAGTAGGAAATAGGCTAAATGATAGGGAGAGATTGAAAATGAGAGGAGACTTTAGTTCAGAGTTGAGAAATCTTTGGGGAAGCATACTTTCCACCTCCAGGCAGATAATCAGAGAAGTGGATAGATAGCAAAGGAGCCCAGATTTCACCCTTTCAGTAGTATTTTGAAAATTCAAGAGTTGATAGCCTTTAGGAGAAGGGCAGGATAGAATATTGGCCAAAAGGAAAGTCATTGCAGAACAGGAATATAATTGAGCTAGGCCTTAAAAGCCTTTTTATATGGAGAGCTAGCAAAGACAGAGATCCAAAGCAATAAGTCCAGAGAGACCTTTAAGTCACTGGTGTTTTCCTATCTCCAGGGGTACGAGGCCCCAGGCCATAGAGAGAGAATACTGTTATCATAGCCTTAGAGGCAAGCTAGTTGATCTGTGGGGACAGAGAGACAGCAGGTGCTACTAATAGCCCCAATGAGAGCATGAATTTTACTTGTAGGCTCATAAAAGCACATAGTTGTGGCATATGATTGTATTGGAATACTGTGCTTTAAGAAAGGATGAGCAGGTTAATTTTACGAAAACATGGAAAGAACTACATGAAAATATGAAGAGTGAAACGGGCAAAACTAAGAGATGTAAGAATGGCAAGGGGGATCTTGGCAGAACCTGTGTTTTGGTGGACAGGCACAGAGGTGGCAGTTTGGAGACAGCAAAGGATTGTGGGCAGAGAACTGTGAGCTGAGGAGAATTCTGGCCAGCCCCAGGACTTCCAGTCTAGTACTGGAAGGGGACAAGGCCTTTTCCATGTGGCTGAGGGACAACCAGAGCCACAAGAGAGAGGACTAAGACTTTCCTGCCTATTCGTTGAAGCTGTTGTTATCTAGAGAGCTTTCTACTACCTTCATCCATCTGCCAGCAAGAGCCACAGACTCTTTAGTTTGGACTCTCACAACTGAGTCAGCTTTCTGACTTCATGTCTGTGTCCCTCCTTGCCTTTTCTTGAACTACTTTATACTTTAGATTTAGAGATTAAATAAATAGTAACAGGATAAAGAACACTGACAGCTGGAAAAGGGGACTGAGTCCTTTGGGTCTCATGCTCCTGCCCCTTGATCCAGCTATTTGAGGTTTTTAGCTTGACAGGACTCCTTTTCCTGCTCCTGCTCCTTTTCCCCTTCCCTACCTTCTTTTTCCTTTCCAAATAAATTCTTTAGTTCAAGTCAGATTTGGGGTTGGTCTGTTCCATAACAAGAGAGAAGTTGGATGATTGAGAGCAGGATTCAAGGGTGAATCCTGTCTCATCTGTGGCAAAACTAGACCTTGTCTGCCACAATCCTCCATAGAGAAGGGTCTGACAACACACCTTTGCTCTCTAGCAGCAGACTGGGATACAGACATTTTCTCTTCAGCTAGTCCTCACATTGGTGATCCAATGGATACAGGTTTTAAAATATCTTTTGTGGGAAGAGACAGAAAGTCTCTTTTCTGTCTCTCTAGAAGCCCCTCAAGCTCTGGTTACAGTTAACCCTAGGGAGGGAGAGATCTCACCATCTTCGCTACACTAGCAGATCACACCTCAGCCTCCCTAGTTTCCCTCAATTGTTTCACTGTAGCCTACATATTTCCAGTGAGACAAAACCATTCAGCCCTCTCCATTTAAAAGGAAGGAAAAGTCTCTCTCCTTTCCTTTTATTATTTTTTTTCAGAGAATAGTATATACAACAACAGAAATGGTTTGAAGAATGACTTGTATATGTCCACCTGCAGAGAAAGAACTGATAAATATAAACAAGTGAGAAATAGTTTTATGTATGCATATTTTTTTTTTGTCAAATGATGCTTTCTCTAGTGCAGGGAGAGTAGGGTAGGTGGAAGATAGATAATTGGGAATTTTAATGTAATGAACAAGTAAATAAAAAAATTTAAATGTACACAGAGTTACGATTACAAAAGT
Source organism: Monodelphis domestica (assembly GCF_027887165.1). Classification (NCBI taxonomy): domain Eukaryota; kingdom Metazoa; phylum Chordata; class Mammalia; order Didelphimorphia; family Didelphidae; genus Monodelphis; species Monodelphis domestica. Next base: position 57,385,258 of record NC_077230.1, read on the forward strand.
GAATAATATGGAAATAGGTTTTGAGTGATAATATATGTATAACCCAGTGGAATTGCTCGTCAACTCTGGGAGGGAGTAGGGAAGAGGGAAGGGAGACAAAAAAAATCATGGGGAAAAAAAATTTTTAAAGTACAGAGTTAGGGCCTGGCTGCTGATATTCAGGCTAGCTGTTCCTCAGTGTCAGAATGAGGTGTGTTAGATGGAGGAAGAATAAGAGTCTGGTGAGATAATTTCATAAGATTACAAATGTTAGGCCTACAAGAGATCCTCCTGGTTATCTGATCCAACCCCTTTTTTATTGTACTTTAAAAAAAATCTTTGTTAAAAACATAACCAGCAAACAAAAACTTGCTCTTTAGTACTATAAAACAAACTACCTTTATAATTTTGTACATATTAGACTTTTTCTTCATTTTTTCTAATAGACTTATTTAAAAAAAATTTTTTTGATTGTTTGTTACATTAAAGTTCGCAGGTACCTCCATTTCTTCCTCCCCTTTCCTGCACCATTTGTCAAAAAGATATATGTATATATAAAACTGTCTTGCTTGTTTCTATTTATTAGTTTTTTCTTTGAAGGTGGACATATGCAAGTCTTTCTTCAAACAATATTTCAATTGCTACAGATGCACTGTTCTCTTAGCTCTGCTTGTTTCACTCTTCATATTTTCATGTAGATTTTTTATCTCTTTGTTAGGTGTATGCTGCAAGGTGATATGATCATCTCCGGTAATTTCTTGCACTTGTTTGATAATAATGCATATTTTTTCTGACTTTTAGACAGCTATGAATAATTTATAAGATTTGTATTTGGATGTATCCATATGTGTATATTTATATGTAGATATAGTAGAAGTCTCTCAGTAACCGAGGATGACGATTGTCTTTGTGCATTTTTGTGCACAAAGACACTTGTGCATGAAGATTTAAGTGGAAAAGTCGCTGCACAGTGACAGTCCCACTCTCTCGGCATTGGAAGCCTGGGTCCATTGGCACGAAAAGTCGTTACACCTGGAGACTTCCTCAGCTGCATTGGATGGCCGTGTTGTCCTTTGTGCTCCAACATGCCCTAAGCACTCCACAGTGCTTTGCTGCGTCGCCATCTCAGCCGTTGAACCTTCTTGTTGGTTTCTTCTGCCTGTTCTGCCAAAACATAAGTATGTAGATAGTTATAGTATATATGCATGCATATATGTATATTTATTTGAATGACTCCATGATTGCATTGGCATTTCTCCTGGTGAGGCACTCTTTCTATCAATGTAGAGTGGTTCTTTCTTAGCAATTTATAGTCTTAGAGAATTTTCTAGAGCCCTGAAGAGATTCCTTTCTCACTTATATGACTTGCTTATTGACATAGTCAATAAGTGGCAGGCCAGGACTTGAATCTAGATCTTTTTGACTCTAGGTCAATTCTCTGTTCAATATACTAACTTCTTTCCCCCCAAAAGGAATATTCCTTTTTAACAGTTAATTTAAAAATGTACAGTTCTGGGAGGGTCTCAGTTCTGTGCTATAAGGAGGCAGTAAAGGAACAGATAGATCTCTGAGTATCCCCCCAGATTAAAAAAAAAAATCAAGATCATCAATTCATTATTTGTAGTGTATGATGTAAAGTATGGCTCCAAATTCACTTTTTTGGTTGTTTATATAGTTACCAATTGAAGAATGACTTGTGTATGTCCACCTCCTGAGAAAGATCTGATAAAAAGAAACAAGCAAGACATAGTTTTATATATGCCTATATCTTTTGTTCAAGCGATGCCTTATCTAGTGTGGGGAAGGAAGGGTGGGTGGAAATTAGATATGCATAGTTATAAATTGTTTTCTGGAATTGTTGGATCAGTTTACAACTCAGGTAACAGTTCATTAGTGAACCTATTCTTCTCTCAGTCTCATTCAGCTATCCAGTTTTCCCAATCCTTTTAGGATTCCAGTCCTTAGCATTCTCTAGAAAAACTACCCCTTCATTTTGCACATGAGGGAACTGAAGAGACTGAGGCCCAGAGAAATATGAATGGCCCCAAGTTACTTTGCAAATTAATGGAAGAACTGGAATTCCCATGTAGGTTTAAATCTGGCCTCAGACACTTTTTAGCTATGTGGTCCTGGGCAAGTCACTTAACCCTAACCGGCTAGCCCTTATCACTCTTCTGCCTTGGAATCAATCCTTAGTGGAGGATGAAAATGTCTCAGGGCAATAAAATAGTGACTTCCCATAATCTGGGAGAACAGAATAGGGTGATAGCAGAAACTTCTAAACTGGAAGGCTTTTGGGGGGCAGTTATAAAGTCCTCGCAGTAGAAGCGAGGGAAAAAAACTATACTGGTATCCCTTCCACATTGTGGGGTTTAGGGGCATGACACTCCTATGATTTGAAAAATCTGTGTAAGATTTTTTAGCCCTCCCTCTGAACCTGAGAAGATGGCTGAATCTTTTCTCTTTCTTTTATAGAGTGTTAACAATAACTTATATGCATTTATGAGTTACTAAACTATTTTATTCATTCATTCATTCATTTATTTATTTGAATTACAAAACTTTTAAAGATATCTACATTTCTAGCCTTAGTGCATCTGCTGTCTGTTGCCTTTCATGTACTTTTTGTAGACTTTAACTTTTTTACTTATTTTAACTTTAAAAAAGAAATTGTGTATATTTATGTTGTTAAAAGATAACTTATGTTGGTATTTTATAATATCATATATATATATTATGCATTTTTGAGTTTCTAAACTTTTCCTGTGCCTTCTGTGGGCCTTTGCATGTCATCTTCAGTTCCCACAAAACTAACTTCAAATTCCCACTTAATTCCTTATGCCCACCTGTGACATATTGAAACTATGTTGGAGCAAGTCAGGATGTGGAAGGGATACCTGTGCTTCTTTTTTCAGATGTCCACCAATTGCCAAAAAGCCAAGTCTTTTAAATCAGTTGTATATTTGAGAAAGTAGGTTGTGTCTTGACCATGGAAAAGAATTGAGAAAATGCACCTCCCTTGTTTCTTGGTAGAGGTAGGGGGCTATGAGTATAGATAGACTTTATGGCCTTTACTGTTAGACACTATTCATGGTTAGTTTGCTGAATTGATTTTTTCTTTCTCTTTTTATTCCTTGTTAGATATAACTTGTTGAACAGGGAAGGGAGGAAGTACATATTTGATGTCTTCTAGCTGGTCATTGAGCAAAGTGGTCTAATCAATTATCCCTGTGAGATCTTCAAGCTTAGGATTTCTTCTTCTTGCCCAGGGGGAGAATCAAATCAACATTATAGAGCATGGCAATCTGCTGGCCTAGGTTTTGGGTCAGAATTCCTGTGAAAAGTCTGAGAGCCTCCTTTCTGCTTGCCTCTCCCCCATACATGTTAGTGTCATCCTTCTCTGACCCTTTCTCTCCTTTGCTACCCTCCCACAGTGCTCTCTGATTGCTTTTGTTTAGTTGTGTCCCACTCTTCCAAACTCCATTTGAGGTTTTCCAGGTGAGGATACTGAGTGATTTGCCCTTTCTTTATCCAGCTCATTTTATTTTATGATACACCCAATTGGCCAACATTTAAATGGAACAAATAAATATTTTCAAAAACCATGCCAGAATAGTATCAAGTGCATCAGTGCCAAACCCAACAAGGATAATTAACAGAGCCTTAGGCAATCACTCTGGAGTGTGATCATAGTAGCAATACATAAAATAGACATTGCTACTTTGTAAGTCATGACTTGACAGGTTGCTTCAGTAACCACCAGTCTAAATAAAGGAATTGAAGGGATTAAGACAGCAAATGGTTAATTGTGGGACTTGAAACCACATTGATTCCATCTCCTGACTTTATTCTAGAGCTAGTGTCATTCTTTTTCCATTTAATTATGAACCTGGTCCAAATTCTGTTTTGTGAGAAAAGTTATTCAATTGTGGGAATTGGGAGAAAATCTTATTTGCATTGTTTGAACCTAGCCCTGGAAACTGGACCACCTGTATTTGCTATTTAGAGACCCTTGTAAAGATAATTTTAGTGTTGTGACTAAAAATCTAAATTAATTGATCGCCAGGGAAAAATCCCAAATAATAAAATACCCAAGTCAGCTGGAAATTATGGTGAGTTTAATTAATATGGAGAGAAGGAATTAAGGAGAAGAGAGAAAGAGAGGAAAGAGTTAATTTAAACTGTTCCAGCTCAGACTGAGCCAGGCAGGACTTAAAGGCCTTGGCCAAAGGCCTCCCTTGAGAGTCAAAGGAAAGGGAAGTCAGTCTTTTTTTTTTTAAACCCTTACCTTCCGTCTTGGAGTCAATACTCTGTATTGGCTCCAAGGCAGAAGAGTGGTAAGGGCTAGGCAATGGGGGTCAAGTGACTTGCCCAGGGTCACACAGCTAGGAAGTGGCTGAGGCCAGATTTGAACCTAGGACCTCCCGTCTCTAGGACTGGCTCTTAATCCACTGAGCTACCCAGCTGCCCCCGGAAGTCAGTCTTATCACTCACCACGTGACCCTCTCAAGGAAGCTGTCTGAGGGAGATCCTCCAGGCTGAGTTCCAGGGTCAAACTAGTACCCAGGCTGCTCACAGGAAGTGATCAGCCAGATCCACCTCTCTGGGGAAAGAGAGTGAAAAGAGGAAGTGACACGCCCTATATAAATGGTTTTACGTCACTTTCCTGCGTCTTATCTGTACCAATGATAGCCTAGCTTGACTTAGGACAGCCCAGGGGTCTGTCAGCTGTTTCTGAACATGCCTATCAAAGGCCATCCTCCTAGATACTTAAGTATGGGTGCAGACATTTGTGACCTTGTTAGACTAAGTAGGGTGGAGCAATGTAAAGTTCCCAAGACATTCCTGATCAAGTATCTCCATTGTTACAATCAGAAAATAGCTAAATCAAATCTTCTAAAGTATGGTCTGAGTAGGGTGGAGTAGTTTTAAAATTCACTTAACCTTAACCAAGGACCTAGATTTTGTTGACCAGAAACACAGTCAGATCCCAAGACTGAGTAAGGATTTTATTCATACCTACATCTCAAGTAATCCATCTGTCTTATCTGAAAATTGGCCACACTGATCAATTAGTTATTGTTTCCACATTTCTTTGATTGTTTACAGATTCTTGGGGAGGAGTGGGACCCCTCTTTTCCTGTTCATTCTTCCCTCCCAACTTGAGAAGTCCTTATTTCTTTCATCCAATTAGAAATCAGATTATAGTAGTAGTCTCTCGGTAACTGAAGATGGCGATTGTCTTTGTGCGTTTTCATCTATGATAGATGAGTGTGCACAAAGATACTTGTGCGTGAAGGAGATTTAAGTGGAAGAGTCGATGCACAGAGACAGTCCCACTCTCTCGGCGTTGGAAGCCTGGGTCCAGTGGCACAAAAAGTCGTTACACCTGGAGACTTCCTCAACTGCATTGGATGGCCATGTTGTCCTTTGTGCTCCAACACACCATAAGCACTCCACAGTGCTCTGCTGCGTCGCCCTCTCAGCTGTTGAACCTTCTTATTGGTTTCTTCCACCTGTTCCACCGAAGCAGTCTTCACATGCTGGGTGAGCAAAGCCCTGGTTCACCAGGGGTCGACGACCCGATGGCTACCCTCACAAGGTTTAGCCGGCCTGTCGAAGCCTTTGCCCAGGGTGTGGCCGCTGCTGCATGCTAGCAGCTACTGGGAGCCACACGTGAGAGCTGGGTGTCAGGTGAGGGTCAGAGGCTGGAGAGCTGCCCTAGAAGGGCACGACAAGCCCTCCATACCAGAGATATTACTCCTCCCTGAGCACCCCATACACCCTAGAAATCAGATTACCTAATGCTATATTGTTTCCTTTTAATAAATTTGTCTTGTTTTGCTAAACAGTTTTTACTATATAAATTTGATGCACACCCATAAACCAAGAAAGGGGCTTTGTTTTGTTTTGTTGGACAATTGGTATGTGTTGCTTAATAAGTTGATAAACTCAGAAGATCAAATCTTTGTTTCCTTCATCATTTCAGTTTCTGCATGTTACATAATCTCGGCTAGGCCCTCACTTTGGTAAAGCAATCCTTTTATATCTCCCTAACTGACTCAGTGTCTCACTCACCACAATGGATTTCTCATAGTTTTTCATTCCTCCTCAAACTTCCCATTCCCACACCTTCTCAGCTTGCCTCATATTTTACTAAAAAAACCTGGGGCCTTTTGCCTCTCCCTTTTCCTCATTTCACATGACTCAGATGCTTTCTGCCATTGTCTCAGTGGAAGAAGCAGCCCTTTCCTTACACAAGTGATTCCATTCCAACCCATTATCTCTTGCAGATTGTCTGGGTCCCAGGATGTGCATAACCACAAACACAAAAAACAAAAATTCAGCTCATTTTATGGATGAGAAACTGAGGCAAACAGGGTTAAGTGACTCACCTAGTGTTACAGTCAGTACATGTCTGAGGCTGGATTTGAACTCAGGTTCTCTTGATTTTAGGGCTAGCACTCTATCCAAGGATCCATTTAGCTGGTCCATACTCTCTGATAACCCCCATTATATTGTGTAAGATTAAAAATTAATATCCAAATACTTCAAATATTATATTATTATAAGAATTTATTAAATAATAACTTGAAGAAAAAGGAAAATGATAGTATTAGCAAAGAGAGAGTTGCCTGGATCACCAAAAGTGGGAAGAGCAAGGAGGAGAATGCAGGAAGAAAAGAGAGCAAAAGGGCAGTTACAGCAAACGTTTATGTATGATAAAAGTCCCTATGTGGACAAAGGGAAAAGGATTCTGGGAGATGAAGTCCAAGGGTTCAAGATTTCTAATTACACAATTGTTAATTATTCTTCATATTAGATCTGTGCCCTCTACTCAAAAAATTGCATATATTTTGTATTTAAATATGTACATATATAGCAATGGAGATTGGGTAGAAGATATATTGGGAAATGACTATAAAAGTTAGAAAAGTCTTCAGTCATAAGATAACAGATTTAGGACTGGAAGGGGCCTTACAGACCATCTATGTCAAACTTCTTATTTCATAGAGACAGAGGCAGGAAGTGATCACAAGTCTTTTGACTTTTACCACTGAGAAGGGAAGGGGTGGACTTGATTCCTCATGTAATATAAGGGCAGGGAGAGAATAGAGTCTTCCCTCCCTGAGTGAGGTAAAGATGGAGTAGAGTCAAGGAGGGAAGGGAGAGAGAGAGAGAGAGAGAGAAGAGAGAGAGAGAGAGAGAGAGAGAGAGAGAGATTCAGAGAGAGAGAGAGAGATTCAGAGAGAGAGAGAGAGAGAGAGAGAGAGACAGAGACAGAGAGACAGAGACAGAGAGAGACATAGAGAGAAGTTCTTCTTTGGTAACTTTAAAGTATAATATCAATCAGTCAATGAACAAGTATTTATTTAGCACCTATAATGTTCCAGATATTCTTCTAGGCACTGGGAAATGCGAGTACAAAGTACACATCCCTACTCACAATAATTTTTTTTTTGTTTGTAATTCTAACCTCCGGTCTTAGAATCAATATTAAGTGTCAGTTCCAGGACAGAAGAGTGGTAAGGGCTAGGCAATCAGGGTTAAGTGAATTGTCCAGGGTCATATAGCTACGAAGTGTCTGAGGCCACATTTAAACCTACGACTTCCCTTCTCTAAGCCTGACTTTCTGTCCACTGAGCCTCCTAGCTGCCCCCACAATGAACTCCTAATGCAGGAGACAACAAGTATATATAAAAATATATATGCCACAAATGTAAATATGTAATAAGTAGTTAATAATACATGATAGTGGGGTGGGGGGGGGGTACACCAGCAGTTGGGGAAGATCAGGAAAAGCTTCATGAATGCAGAAGAAGGTGATGTTTGAGCTACATCTTAAATGTTGGTCATTATTTGCATGTCATATTTATGACACTCAAAGAAGAGCTAGGTTCCATCCCTGAGTCAGTCACAGGCTCTAACCTGTCTCATAGATAGATATAAGTAGACTTAAGAGAGACAAAGAGAGGTGTGTTGGGGGCGGGGTACGGCTCTGGTGCAAATGTATTTTCCCTTATGGAGAAATCACACAAGTCATTAGTGTGTATTTTGTGTACCAAGGACATCATTGGAAGCGTGATTCCTATTGATAACAGACTGGTTGCTTCTTATGACAGTAATTGCTAGGTAAATTATTACAATAAAAGCTAGGGAGGAGGCTGCTAGTGGTGATTACAGCCTCCAAAGGGAAGAGAAATGAGTGGGAAGGTAAAGAGTGATTTCTTTGGTGTTGCAAGACTGATGTTGTTAGAATATTCTGGTCTTTCCAGATGAGCCAGGAGCTCCACATTTGCCAGGGGTAGCAATTGTTCTCAGGCTGGTAGCACTATGGCTGGTAACTCATTTAGGTAGGATTTTGGCTAAAGTCAAAGCTTATGGTCATGGCCAGGGGTCTGGATAATCATAGATGATGAGTTTTAATACGCTACATTCCTTTTCATAGTCTTATGAATAGCAGTGTGTAGGAAAGATGCTTTTATGGGATTAGGTTTCATCTAATAAACTTACAATATTTGGAAAGAGGTTTTGCATATAGTTAGCGGCCAAGCCTTAATTCTACCCCCCTTCTCTCTTCCCCTTCCTGCTGTGTTCTGAAGACTTTTTTTAAAAAATAAAAATAAAAAACCCCTTACCTTCCATCTTGGAATCAATACTGTGTATTGGTTCCAAGGCAGAAGAGTGGTAAGGGCTAGGTGATGGGAGTTAAGTGACTTACCCAGGGTCGCACAGCTGGGAAGTGTCTGAGGCCAGATTTGAACCCAGGATCTCCTATCTCTAGGCTTGGCTCTCCATCCATTGAGCCACCCAGCTGCCCCTTGAAGACTCTATTCTTACAGAAGTCCAGAGGAGGTTAAGGTGCAGATAGGGGAGGGTTGGGCAGCAAGAATGTATTACTCTGAGAGTTAATGTGGCATTGGTAAGACAACCTACAGTTGTTGGGCTGGTCCAATAGTAGTAGGGCACGACAGAGAACTGGATGCCTGGATACTGAGCATCAAGGCTTTTTGCCCATTTTACTTTTAGAATGTCACCCAACACTAGATAAAAGCTGGAATTTCTTTAGACTGTTCTGGCTCTGAGTTGGAGTGTTAATCAAGCCTACCATTCTAAAGGGTATTTTAATATTTAATGGTGATATAGAAGTTACTGTGATGAGATGGAACTTTGATGGATGATGGATACAAATTAGCATGTGAAAATGTGTTCCTTAAATGGTAAAATGTATCTTATGCCTTTGTGGGTCACCTTTGATGGGAGAAGTGGGGCAGAGGACATGTTCTTGCTTTCTTGAGCAAAACTATAATATATCCAACTACTCACCTTTCCTGTCCAACAAAGGTCCAGAAGTGAGGAGACAGTAGGAAATAGTGGCAATGTGTCTGTAGGGACAATAGTACTGTATGTATCCTCAAAGATAGAGGCTATACTTTTGTCCCAGAACTCCCTGGATCTCCTGATCTGGAAATTCTAAGTTTAGAATCTGTTGAAACCCATTTCATTTTCTGATCTGGAGTCACCATGAGGATAGAAATACAGGCGAATATGTCTGAAAAGAATTTGTGGAATGTAGTGCAGTAAAAAGGGGACTGAATCTAGTCAGAGGACTTGGATAAAAACTCTGGGCCTACAACTTACGTCCTTTGTACCTTTATGTAAGTCCAACCACTTTGTGCATCTTTTTTCTCAACCATAAGATGATGAGATTAGATCTAATCACTCTTAAAGTCCTTTATGTCTCCAAATCTATTATCTTAATTTTTAAAATTGATTTGTTTCCATATACATTTTATTTCTAAACACATCTTTGTGTCTCCTGTGAATTAAAAAAGGTAATTCTGTATAAACGATTAATATATCAACAGACTCTGATGGTATAAGTACTGTTGCACATCAATAACTGTTGACTTTTTGAAGTACTGAGTATGGTTCATTTTCTCTGAAAGAATGGGAAGAAGTATATTCTAGGGCCAAGGGTTATGGTCATCACAATAACAACATTCACATTTGTCTTTTTGTTCTTGATTTTAATATTTTCATAGTCACTGTGCATATTGTTTTCACATTTCTAGTTCTGTTACTCTGCATCAGTTCATATAGTCTTCCCTTTTTTGAGCCAGGTGATCCCAACATTCCCTCCAACTCTGCTATTCCATGATTGACATAGATCCTGGGGAACCATTGTCAGAGAAGTATCAGAAAGATGTATAATCAAGGTCAATCCCATAACTCCTCTACACAAATCTAAGAAACTCATGAGACCAAGTCCTGTTCAGAAAATCCCCCCACCCCCATCCCCAAATCACAGTGAATGATTTTTCCAGCCTAGGTCAACAAAAGGAGACAGAGAGTTCTCTGAATACTGGGGATGGGACTGGTTAGGAATAGCTTCAACACAGAATACGCCAACACCGGGAGAAATCCTACCTGAAGCCAAGGAGAAATCCCAGATCTTGCACACAAAGACCTGAACTTATGCAATTCAGTTCTAGGTCAGAGATCTAGGACTGACTGAGGAGGGGACCTGTGCTAAGGGTGACTTTCTGGGATGAAAAGCAATTTTATTCTTGTAGCTATGTACTGAGCAAAGAGCAAGTTCAGAAGTAGCTATGATTACAGGAGAAAAGTGGAGACTCAATTCCAGTTCCCAACCCAATCTAAACTGACAACAGGAGTCCCAGACTAAAGGAAAGCCTCAAATTCTGTCACTGACCCAGCCAAACTTTCCTGCTGATTGATTATGGCAGAGTGTAGCAGCAATCTTTAGAAACTCTAACTAGAGGCAAACTCACAGTGGTATTACTTAGCCTCAAACCCAGGCCAGGAACTTGCAGACCTCTGAGTAGTAGAGTAGTGGTTAGATTCTTGAACTGGATCAGACCATTTTGGGAGCACTGAAAGCTTTCAAGACCCCAGTTTGAGGCTTGTCCCTGAGATCCTGGAATAATACAATACTCAAAACCACAACAAAGCAGCAATAGGACTCAAGAAGACAAAAGCTCTACCCAGAAATTCTCTCCAGAAATGCAAAGAGCTCTATTATAATATCAAATCCAAGGCCAGGAAGTAGTTTGGGAGAATCAACAAACAATTTAAAAAATCCCACCAAAAGAACTTTTATGGTGACAGGGAATCTCAAGATTCAAAACTAGGAGAGAATGATTCAAAAAATCTACAAGCAAATTCTCAAAACAAAACATAGCTGAACAAGTTCAATAAGAATTCTTGGAAGAGATGAAATAAGTGTTTTGTTTTAAGACTTCACATTTTTAAAATAAATAAAATTAAGTGATAAAGGAAAAATTGGAAATAAATGAGAGCAGTGTGGAAAAAATATAGGAATTAGCACAAAAAAATTTGAGCAAGAGATATGAGGTTACTCAAGGAACAAAATGCCTGAAAATTAGAATGGACCAAATAGAAGTTAATGTTTCTGTGAGATAAGAAAAAACATGAAAACAGTCAAATGATTGAAAAATAGAAAAGAAAACATAAGATATCCCATATGAAAAACAACTGATATAAAAAACAGATGGAAGAGAGATTATTTGAGATTTGCTGGACTACCTCAAAGACATGACCAAAAATCAATCACTGGGTCAGATGGGTCTACCCATACCTTCCAGGAATCAGAAACTGCACTATCACTCTGTCATGCCTTAATGTGCACGTGCCAACTATGGGTTCTATTTTAAGGTTAATTTCACCAAAAAAAGAGGCATAGTCAGGATCATCACAATTTAGTAGTCACTTCTAAAAAGGATCTGGAGAGCTCAGAATACAATATTTCAGAAGGCAAAGGATATGGTTTTGCAGTCAAGAATAACTTACTCTGAAAAAGAGAATATAATCGTAATAGGGAAAGTTGATTTTGATTTAATTAGAAGACTTCTAAGCATTTCTGGGGCAACTACATAAGGCAGTGGATAGAGCACTAGGTTTAAAATGAGAAAATTATCTTCATGAGTTCAAATCTGGCCTCAGACTGTATTAAGTTGTAACTGAGGGAGTTTGGCTTTTCAGTATGGAGAGGGGAAAAAGGGAGGAGACCCCCCTTCCACAAAGTGGGGTTCAGGGGAGACAGCTGATGTTAAGGTTGGCTTAGAGAAAGGAGAGGGGGTTTGAAGATTTTCCCCCTTCTGCCTTCCCTCCTTAGCTAAAGCTGCTCTCCCAGATTTGCTCTTGCCCTTCTTGTTTCCCCCCTCCACGACTCAAGACCAAAGGGTCTCCTCTTGATCTGTTCATTCACACTCAGCTTGGGGAACAGATAACTTTTAATGTCAACTCAATCAGGTAATACAAAAGGAATAATGGGCAGGAAAGAATGGGAAAGGAATGTGGGAAAAGGGGGTCCCTGTCTCTATCTAAACCCTTTTCCTCCCTCCCCGAGTTTGGGGGAAACTCAGTGGGCCTTGGCATCCTGAGCCCCTGAGAGAAAGTTAGGTTGGCTCACCCCTGGGCAACAGGAGCTGAGGTAAAGTCTGCTCTTCAGAAATTCCCTTCAATTGGGAAGTGTTGAGGGGAAAGATTTACAGTCATTAGCAGTAAAAGTGGGTAACCCTCAGGAGAAAGTTTTTTTCCTACCTTCTGTCTTTGGCTTTTCAAGACCAAAGAGAGGACGAACTCTTCTCCCAGCCAGTGGCTTCTCTCTTCAGGATTCCTAACTCTTGGGGTCCCTCCCCCATTGAGGTGATCAGTTTCACTCTTCAGCCTTTTTCTTTAGTGCCAGCCTCTGTCACAGACACTTACTAGCTGTATTTCCCTGGGTGAGTCAATTCACTCTGTTTGCCTCAGTTACTCATCTGTAAAATGGACTGGAGAAAGAAATGGCAAACCATTTCAGAACCCTTGCCAAGAAAACCCCAAAAGATGAAGAGTAGGACATGACTGGAGTGACTGAACAACAGTAAATCATTTCTGATGTAAAGACCATAGCTTCATAAGAACTTTGTATTCTATGCAAACAAAGGTTAGGGAGAGTAGGCAACATTTGAGCCCCATTCTCATTTGAATTGATCAAAGGAGGAAGAATATGTACAATTTATTACAGGCATATATTGCACCAAATCAGGAAACAGGATTTAATGGGGGAGGGGGGAGGATGAGGAGGGGAATAAAAGAAAGAGGGAAGAGAGAATGAGGAAAGATGGAGAGAGTAAAACAGAGAGAGAAGGAGGTAGAGAAGGGAAGGAGGGAGAGAGAAAGGAAGAAAGAGAAGGTTGGGGAGAAGAAGAGAGAAGAAAAGAGAAAGGAAGGGGGAGAGAGTGTTTATGAGTCAGGAAGTAATCAGACCTGTGTTTAAGAAGGATTAATTTTAGGATTAGCATTGACTTTGTGACTCTGGGAAAGTCACTTAACCTTTTGATATTCTATTTCTTGTTGTTCATTTGTTTCATATGTGTCTGACTCTTTGTGACCTCATTTTGGGGTTAGCCATTTACTTCTCTAGTTCATTTTGAAGATGAGGAAACTGAGGCAAACAGGATTAAGCAACTTGCTCAGGCTCACACATCTAATAAGTGTCTGAGGCGAGATTTGAATTCAGACAAATGAATCTTTCTGACTCCAACTGGGAGCTCTAACCACTGTAAAATCTAGCTGTCCTCTCAATGTTCTAGGTCAGTGATGGTGAACCTTTTAGAGATGGAGTGCCAGGCCCCACCCCACCCCACTAAATGCTGGGCACTTTCTGCCCTCCATTACCCCACACAGGGGAGGGAGGAAGTGCTCCCATTGGGCTGCTGGGCAGAGGGGCAGGTGAAATAAAGAATGTCCTCAGAGAGTGTAGAGAGGGGGAGGGAAGTGGTCTGAGTGCTCTGGTCCCCTGCAGATCTGCCACTTGTGAGCTGCCCACCTTACCCCCTATGTGATCCCATTGGGCTGCTAGGCAAAGGGGTGGGGGATGTGAAAAAAATGTCATGAGGCACAGTGGAGAGGGAGCAGTTCCATCCAAGTTCCTCTGCCTTTCTAGTAACAAATTCTGGGGGGTAGGGGGAGTGGAGAGGGTGACTGTGTTCCCATAGAAAGTGTTCTGCATGCCATCTTTGGCACCCATGCCATAGGTTCACCATCACTGGGCAATTTTTTAATATTTCAAATTATAGAACAAATGCTGATCTGCTTTGGTAGAGGAAGTTTCCCCATATAGGAGTGGTTTGTACATATGGAATCATAGATCTAGTGCCAATTATATGAATGTGGTAATATGTAGGATAAGATGAGATGGAGTACCTGGAGGTGGACAGATAAATTAGGAAATGAAATAGTCCAGAAAACCTATCTGTTCTTCTAGGACTCACCCTACTTATGACTCTCCTTCCTGGCACCCCAACCTTCCTTCTGTAATCTTCTGTTCATAGAACTTATAATGACTATAAAACTTCAGCAGTAGTCAGTATTCTTCCTGTTGTGTCAGATAGATTATTTCTTAATCTTTTGTTTGTTTGTGAGTAGTGGACCTTGTCCTTCTAGGGAAAACTTTTGCAGAATAATGTTATTGAAGGAAATGCTCTACATTTCAGTCAAAGGTTAATGAAAATAAAGATAAAATTAACTTTTTCCTGTTTAAATTCCCAGAGCCTCTTAATCTTCATTTTTGAACGGCCCTAATGCCTACAGAGACACATGACACGGACATTCTGTTCACTAACATGGGAGCTTAGTTACTGAGTCTAGAGAATGACCTTATAAATCCACCATGTGCTTCTGCCTCTTGTCCCTGCCTGCCGACTCAAAGCCCTAATGGCATTGCTGGTTATACCCCTGCCTTGTGCTTCTCTGCTCTGCTTTGGAAATGACAGAGGCTGCCTTAGTTTTATTTATTTATTTTTTTGGTGGTGGGGAGGGATGTTACCCTTGTTGCTCCTGCTTCTCCCTCTCTGGGTGTGCCCACTGTTGGTTACCCTCTATATCTGTTCTTAAATCTCAAGTCTTTCCTTGTATGAATTTAAATATGTCCAGAGAAGGCTTCTTGCTTTTATTCAGGCTAATTCTTCTATGAAGCTCTTTAAACTTCAGAGAAGCTGTAGTGGACTGGGGCAGACAGCTATTGCAGGAGTCCAGAGGAGAGGGAAGAAGGTTTGCAGTGGGAAGGGAGGAACGAAAATGGGAAGAAAAAGATGGGATCCATAGTGATCACTGGCCAGCCCAGCCCACAGGTCCCACCTGAACCCGCAAGGCAAAGTAGACAGGGCTGCCTGCCTCTCTTATTTTCTATGCCTGTCTCTCATTTCTAATCTGACAGCCCTCAGAATTCTTGAAAACTACAATCAGCTTTTAGCCCAGGGCTTTCGACACATTTCATTTAACAAATACTTTTTCTCATGATATTGCCTCTAAGTTCTTTCTTCAAGTTAAATATTCCCAGTTCCTTCAAAAAAGCTTTGTATGGCATGGTTTCAAGCCTTTTCTCTATCTTCGTTATCCTACTCTTAGTATATTCTGCTTTTTCAACGTCTCTTCTTAAAATGAACACATTAGGGGCAGCTAGGTGGCACAGTGGATAGAGTGCCAGAGAGGATCTGGATTCAGATATGGCTTTAGATACTAGCTGTATGAGTCTGGGCAAGTCATTTAACCTCGTTCGCCTAGCTCCTGCCCATTTGTTTCAGAGTTGTTACTAAGACAGAAAGTAAGGGTTTTAAAAATAAAATAAAATGGACACACTGTTACAGTAAAACCAAAACCCACAATTCAGACGTGGCCCAACTAGCACAGGGACCAGTGCACAGCTATGTGCAACTTCACATTCCCATGGGGTAGTTAGAACATATTTCCACTGTCCTTATTTGTTCTCATCAGTCCATTACATTCAGTTCTATTGCATTCCCTGAAGCCCTGACTAGCATTTCTGAAAGGTAGTGTGGAATCTGGCAAGCGTTTAAATAAAAGCTTTCTTTATTAGAAGCAGGGCCAATACGTGATCCACCCTGCTATGGTTGGCTTCAGTTAGAGTACCAGGGGAGCTCCCCTAAGGTGTTTTGGATGGAGCTTGCAGAATGTTTGGATATTCTGTTACTGCCACACCAACCAATCACAGGCTTTTCCCATCCACAGTTTACGGGGATGACTGAATGAGAAATCTTACTGGCAAAAGAAGTATTTCACCCTTATTTGGTCTTTCAGAGAGCCCTGGTCATGGCCAGAGTTGTGAAAGCACACTGATGAATGCAAAGCCAAGGATAAGTGAGGGGGAAACCCCATTTTGTCTTCCTTTGCTGGGTTCTGGGTATCGGTATCTTCTGTTCAGTGATCAATGTTATTAGATATTGGATATTAACATATTAACAATAATAATACGAGATATTAAGGAATTCACCAGATACGTGCACATTCTCATTACTTTGTGTTACAATAAGTAGAGTGAAGGATTTAGAGTTAGGAGGACTTGCTTCAAATCTTGCCTCTGTGCCTTACTAGTGGTGTGACTATGGGTAAATTGCTTATCCAAGATCGATCTTAATTTTCTCGTACATAAGCTGGGAATGGTGTTAACTAAGTACCTAGCTAAGAGGGTTATTGTGAGGGTTGGTTGGAATATAAGACATAAAAGTGCCTCACAAACCTAAGAGGACTTTGTAAATATGAGTTATTATTGAAAAAATGTTAGTGTGACATCGTGGATAGAGAGTTGGTCTCAGAGACAGAAAAATTTGGGTTCAAATCTTGCCTTTTGATCCATACCAGCTGTTGTGTGTGTGTGACCCTGGGCAAATCACAACCTCACGGAGCTCTAGGAGACTCTTTTAAGATTCTCAGTTGGTGTGAAAATTCTGACCTGCATTGGTAGTAGGAGTTTGCTCATCTAGGAATTCTTTAAATGAAATCATAGGCTTATTCCCTCTTTCTCCCTATGGTAGGATATAAGAAAATCAGAGTCTGGACTCACATAATTTGAATGCATAAATAAACTCAAATTATTCTCTGGCCCTGGCCAAATAGCAGCAATGGCCTTGATTGAATTTGGTAGAAATATTGTAAAGAGGAAGAAAGAGGAAAATTGCTATTCTAGGTCCTATGGTGAACCACCATTTATCCAGACTAGTATCCAGACTAGCACAGCATTAGTATCCCCTGAAGATGGCCCAAGTAGCCCCAGAGCCACGAGGATTTGTTTTTGTTTCTTTGAACGGTAAAGAAAGTATAAAGATTTTCATAGCCCTGAAATGAATACAGACCTACAAACTGATGGATTACATGAAATCACTTAAGTATGTATATGATGAATCTAGAATGTCTCATTTGTCATGTAGTTAATTCTAACCACAAGAAGACATTTACCTGATCACAAAAATATTAAAGGACTAAACAGGGAAACAGCCTTATAAATGGTGACTCAGCTAAAGGAGCTTATAGGACCTGTAAGGAAAAATGGACCCAGGAACCAATCCAACCCACCTGGAAAAATGATTCACTCTAACAGAATTTCATAGTTTCCTAAAGCACTAAGAGGGCAAGTGTGCCAGTATGTGTCACAAACATCACCACTAGAAAGAAACCAGAAAGTCAGACCATCTTTCTGTTGGAGTTGTGGATATGATAGTTAAATACAGGACACATGCATGTAGGTAGAGAATATAAATCTGGTGGCACAGGAGCTCAAGATAATAGGTCAAGCTTTGGGAAAAGGATGTAGGGTCAGATTCATTGGCTGTTGTACAGGGATGATTGCGAAAACTGGAAATGTAGACCATACTCCTGTCCTAGTAGGTGAAGCACAAATGATTGTTGTGTTCCAGTTATTCTAAGAGAAACATTTGAAGAAAGTACATGTAGCTTCTTGAAGGTTTCAACCTCGGAGGACTGAGTGGCAAAAGCCATCCATGCCTGGTGATACACTGAAATAACTTTTAGAATTCCCTGAAAATATTGCTAAAGTCAACAAGGAAATGAAGGTTCTGATCCCGGTCTTCTCAGACCCAAGCTTGGGTAAATGGAATGTCAGCTTTGGTTGGAATTAATTCTAATCCATTTAGGATACCAGCAAATTACTGTAAACATCATGCCAAGACTGGGTTCCCTCATACTTTGGCCATCCATATAGCTTGGGCAGAAGCATTCAGGAGGAGAGTCAAATGGTCACGTTGAATAGCATAAGAGTCCCAGACTTTCAACTTCTGTCATAGATCCAGTCAATCTAAGAGGCTTTTGTCCGTCCACTCTGTGGAAACCAGACCAGAAACCAGCTGTAGACAAGCTACATGTGCTCCAAAGTCTCTCCAAGGTACTTCCATCATATGTCATCATGACTTAGTGAGACATAATGTCCCCAGCCTATCTACATGGGAAGCTGCATCAGTGGCAATCTGTGTATGCTTGTAGAGCCCAAGTTTATTGGCTAGTCCTTTGTTATACATAAAAAAAGAGAAAAATACAGAATTTGGATGACACTATCATCCTGTAGCCTTGAATGCAGTCACTAACATTTCTGTAAATACTAATGTTAGAATTGTAGGGGGCTTTGCAAGTTTCTATCTCTGGGACTTTCTCAATGGTAAAATAAGGGGATTAGATCTAAACAGTTGCCTCACAACAACTTGGTTAGGTAGGTAGTGAGTTTATCATTATCCTCATTTTTCACCGGAAGAAACGGAGGCTTTGAGAAGTTATGTGTCTCACTATGATTGTGCAATTAGTAAGAATCTGAGGCAGGATTGAAATGTAGCTCCCAACTCCCCATGTCCAGTATACCCCATTTATAGAAGGTTAGGATAGTCTGATCCTCTATGGGAAACTAGATTCCCTCTTCCTTTTATTACTGTATTTATTTATGTTTTGTATTATGTTATTTGTATGTATATATATATATAGTTATTCATATTTATTTTATCATTTTTATTATCTCCTCTTGTTGTTGAGTCATTTCTCACTCTTCATGATTCCACTTGGGTTTTGTTTTGCAAAAATTCTTGAGGAATTTGCCTTTTTTTCCTCTAGCTCATTTCACAGGTAAGGAAACAGAGGCAATAGGGGTTACAGACACAGTAAGTGTCTGAGGTCAGATTTGGACTCAGAAAAATGAGTCTAGCCAGCTTCAGGCACCACCTACTCACCCTACCTCTCCCTGATATTCATGTAATCTGTCACCCTTCCCTGTGTCTTAGTCTCCCTTCTGATTGCTCCTGTCACGAGTACTTTACAGGTCAGTCTGCTCTGTTAGCTTCATTTTGAGGATTCATCATTGTTGCTTGAAGCCTTATAGAGCCTGGTTAGGAGGATGAGTTTGATTTAGGGGTGATTTTTGGCCCAGTTCAGAAATGAAGGGAGAATGTTTCAAGGGCATATTTTTTTTCAGCATTGGGACCCAGTCTGCAGACTTAGTTGTTTTATTTCCTGCTTGGAAAACAGGAGCACTTCAGTTCAATTTATGACAAGGCAGAGTTGGGAGTTTAGAATTAGGATTGGTTGTCCTTTGTTTCCACGCCTTTTCCCTGGTGCCATTTCAGTCTCTTGGAGGAAGAGCTGGAGTCTCTTTGGAAGGAATTGTGAGGCTAAATTTTGACAAAGGGATCCTGCTCTCCTTGAACATTGGTGAGGACATTGGGGATGGAATGCCATGGGGCAGCCGTTGAAGACCATGAAGTGAATAAGTGAAGGTTAAAAAAATAGTATTGAAAACTGTATGTGCTTGTCTCATTTTGGCTTTGGGAATGTTGTTCAAAGTGCTTTGTTGTGGCAAATGTTATTTGAATGAATAGGTTGTTGTTGTTGTTGTTGTTGTTTTCCATAGTAAAGTTGGGAGGTGAAGAGAAAGAACTTGTATTCTGGTAAGCATTTTGCCCTTTTGGCTGAGAGATTTGAATATATGACCAAGGAAGGTGTTGTTGGAAGCAATGGGTATAAATTGTGGAGAGGCACATTTTGCCTCAGTAGAAGAGAATAATTTTGAAAATGAAAGCTGTCCAAATTAGGGGAGGCTGCCTATTTGAGGTAGTGTCTTCCTTCCTACTGGAAATCTTTGTGCGAAATTGAATGGCCGATTGTTAGAAGTTCTTCAGGGGAGCTCTTGCTGAGTTAGAGAATAGACTAGTTAACTTTTGAGTACCTTCCAATTCCGAGGTTCTGTGAATCTCTTTTCTCTGGAGATGGGGGATGAAACTTGGAGAGGGTTTAAGTTCAGTCCTGCCTTGATGATATTTGTAACCTGCCTAACAGTGCCTGGTACATATTAGGCACTTCAATGTTTGTTCCTTTCCATTAAGGCAGAAGGATAGACTAAACAATCTGTGGTTATGCAGAGGGAAAATACTTAAAATCAGGCATTATCCATGCATTTACTAGTAAGAGTATTTACTTGTAATAGAATTTATGGGTTTTCATCTAGATCTTATTGAATTGATATAGATTTTAATTAAAATTTCAGTCAATAAGCTTTATGAATGAGAAGTCAAGGAAAAAATGAGGGTGAAAGCTGAAAAAGGAAGTTGCAAATAATTGTATAGGTCTCTAACACTAATTATTTACTGATCCCCCCTGCCCCTAGTATATTGATTTTAACATAACATTTCCCATATGGTGTGACAAGGAAATCACTTTAAAAGACTGATATATATTAATTTAAGGTCGCCAAGGAATTCAGCTATGTAATTCCTAAATGAAAACTCAAGTCAGCAGTCAATCTTTTATGGAGTTTAATTACAATAGGAGGAAGAAAGGAATTAGAGATAGAGAGAGAGAAAAGGGAGAGAAGGGAATAGGGCTTAAATACCTCTTCTGTTTAGGCTGGGCCAAAAGGCCGAAGCCCTTAGATAGCTGGGGCAAAGAAAAGAGATCAGTCCCTATTACTCACGTGACCAAAATGGAGAAACAGTCTCAGAGGCCCCCACCTTCAGCTTCCTTCAGAGCAAGCTTCTCAGAGCACACTCCAACTACTCAGACAAACTCCTCCACCACCACCTCTGAGTCTTCAGACCCCTCTCTCTTTAAGGAAACCATCCAAGTTCCCTCCCCTCAGTTCTCATATCTACCAATCACTGTCCATCAATTTCCCTGTGCCAATGGAGGCTCTAGCTTAACCCAGGACCGCCCAGAGGTCTCTGGCTTTGCACATGTCTGTTGAAGGTCATATTTTCAAATAATTAAATCTTTGATCCTTTGCTACAGCCCTTCCTAAATCCTGTTAACCTGAGTAGGGTAGAGATTGGAATAATTAAATTTTGATCTATGCTGCAGCCCTTCCTCAATCCTGTTAGGACTGAGTAGGGTGGAGATTGATTCCAAGTATCTCCATTGTATCAATTCTAAAATCAATCATGACTCAAAGAAATTCCTGTTCTATGCTTAAGCATAGGTCAAAGTCCTTTCCATTGTTCAGCAAAAGGTTTCTGTCCTAAAGTAATCTTAAGAAGGGAGGAGGAGGAACCTCCCATGCCAATGGGGTTCACATTCCAATACACTATCAGTAAGAAATTTTCCAAGTATGAAATTTCCCAATGGTGAAATTTCCAACATTTATAAGTCTAAGGAATTTTAAGGTTTACAATGGCCCTCATTATGTTGAAAGCACTTAGTCTCTGGATGTATAACACCACTTGCTGTTATTGTTAATTTCTTGGTGGCAGTCAAGGTACAATAAGTATTCTATCAATTGTTCTCTCTTAAGTGTGGCATTAACCCCCCCCCCCCACATGTGTTATATACCTAGAAACGTGTGTGTTTGTGTGTATATATATATATATATATATACATATATGTATATATATATACATACACATATATGAATGTATATCTATATCTATAGAATTTCTATCCTTTGACTATTAATCATTTTGTCAATGGTTATAATCGTATAATTTTGGATTCATTCTTAATATATTGTGGAAATGAGAGCCTTTTCAGAAAAACTTCACTCCAAAGATCCCCCCCCCCCCAGTTATCTGCTTCCCTTTCACCTTTTCAAGCTGGCTTTCTTGTTATTCTTTACACACAACATTCTGTCTTTCCTTTGCCTTTGTACAGGTTGTGAACTCCAGACTTGAGAGGTGCTGCCTATTCACAGCAGGCAAAACTCTTCAAGGCTGCCAGAACCAAATTAAAATGTAATTGAGAAGCATCTAACAAGATTGAAAAAAACCTTACAATACAACATAATGTTAATTTGTGGTTTACTAAGTAAATAGGGAGCTTTGAGTTTGACACCTCCAACTAGTCCAGCTTTCTTATTTTACAGATAGAGAAAATGAGGCAGAGCAGAGAAAGGACTTGCCCAGGGCCACATACAGGTAGGGTTTAAGGAGAAAATTTAGAAACAAATAGTATAGAAACTTTAAGAGCTTAAATTGCACATCTAGCCAAAATACAAAAAGAAACTTGCATTCAACCTGATGACAGGCTGTGGAAATGTCTGTTTTTCTCCAGAGTATAGCTATACTTTTGTCTTCCTTGCTTTGTTTTGTAAACGTGTAATTACTCTTCAACATTGGTACTGATAAGCTAACATCTTAAGCCAATGTACAATGTTAGGGGTAAAATTCCCAAGACTGTTAGGGGTGAATTTAGGGTTGAGACTGAATATAAATTTTAGTTGGTCGCCAGAGATTTAAATTCTAAATCCCAATGAAATACTCAAGTCAGAGTGCAATTTTATGGTGGTTTATTAACAATAGAAGGAAGGACTTAAGAATGAGAGAGGGAGAGGAAAAGGAATAAAAATGCTCTGGCCCTGGCTGAGCCAGGCAGGAGTTCAGAGGCCTCAGCCAAGGGGCCTCTCTAGAAAGCCAAGAGAAAGGGGAGTCAATCTTATCACTCACCACGTGACTGTCTAAAAGGAAGCAGTCTGAGGAGTTCCTCCAGGCTTGAGTTCCAGGGCCAACTCCACCAAAGCTCCCACTCACAGGAAGTGACGCGCAATATAAAGGCAGGTCTTTACATCACTTCCTGTGTCTCACATGTGCCAATGGTGGTTTAAGCTTGGTTTAGGAAAGCCCAGGGGATCAGTCAGTTGTTTCTGATTTATCACACAGGCCTTCCTCCCTGACACTTAATCCTTAAGTGGAGGCGTATACATACATTCCTGGTTGCTAGAATTCTAAAGACTAAGCAGGGTGGAGTAAAACTAAAATTCACCAAAAAATAAATGTCAACTCTTTGTTATGTTTTCCATCTAGATCTTTGTCCTCAGGTCTGGTAGGAGAATCTTGACATTTCTCCTCTGTACCAATCCATCCTCTGTCCTGATGAAAGACTTATCTTCTTAATATATGGATCTAATCATGTTATATCTTTGTCCAAAAACTGTACATAGTTTTTTTCCCCCTCCAAATTCTAAATTCTTCAGCCTAACACACAGCCTCATGTCTTTTAAGAGGTGAATTTTGAATACTTCCTCAGACTTTCATCACCTGGCCAACACTGGTTAAATTTCTTTCCCTGTCTTCATCTATATTTCGTCATCTGTAAAATGGAGATAATTGCACCTAGATTGTCGAGAAGATTAAATCAGGTAATTCATACAAAGGGCGTATTAGCTGTTATTATTATGTATCTATATCTCTATCTATGTCACTATATATATTTAGGGCTTCAGTCAAACTGGCTTACTCAATATTTCACTGTTTAATGAACATGTCCTACATTTTCCCATCTCCATGAATTTGTTAACTCTCCCCTTTGGAAAGACATCTTTCAAGATCAAATTCAAATCTCACATTCTACACTTGATCTTAGCCAAAAGGCCAAAGCTCACCTTCTCATAAAGCCTTACTCCATCTATGTTATTGCAAATTATTCCTCCCTTCTTGTTAACTCAATGTTAACCCTTGATGTAAACTCAAATGCAATTCAGCTCAGTGATTGTTTATTAATCATCTATGGTGGGGCCACTAGACAATGGTACAATTCAGGCAGAAAAGGGGAGGTGTGGTGGCACAATGTCCAGGGTGTTAGGCTTGGAGTCGAGAGGACCTGGGTTCATATCTAACCTCAGATACTTCCTAGCTGTGTGAGCTCCAACAAGTCATTTAATCTGATTGCTTAGTCTTTGCCACTCTTGTGCCTTAGAAATTATACCAAGACAGATGGTAGGTTTTAAAAAATTGTCTATAGTGGCCAGATGGCTGCCTGAATGGAGGCAGGCTGACCAACTCTCTCATATATGTACTTCAGAAAACACCCCAAAGAACTCCTGGATTTACAACTATAAATGCCCAGTGGAGATGTTGGAAGTCCCCAGTAGTAGCAGCCAATGAGAGTGGGGCAGACTCTAGTTTGGGCAAGATTCAAAGGAGAGACACCTCAAGATTCCATTATCTCTAGCATTCTTTTCTGAGACCCCAGAAGGGGCCCTGATGATCAAGTATCACAAAACCCAAAGATCTGGGGTAGGGGGCTAACCCAGGGGGGGGAAAGAACTTTCATAACTGCATTTGCCTAGCCCTTCCCTTTTGCCTTAGAGTTGGTACTAAAACAGAAAGTACTACATTGTGCCACTTCCCTTGAACTATAAGTGATGTAAACACAGAATATATCAATAAAAATGTATAGTTAAAACCTTAAAAACAAACAAACAAAAAAACAAACAAACAAACCTGAACAACTAATGGCTTGAACAAGTTTAATAGTGGCGAAATATTCTCTTGACAAGACAATTTCAGGATCTTCCTGGGTCACATGATCAAACTCCTTCATCGTTTATAGTAATGGGTGATCCCTGAAATGCTTCCAGAAATGACATGGATATTGTTTTTCTTTTTCTCTCTAGGTTCTGCTGTGCTAGCATAGGATGGGGAGTTTCAGAGGTCATGCTGTGCCTGGAAGTTTTTTCCTTTTCTTTGGTTTTTGGTGGAGTGTCAAGTACACACTGAAGTATGTCTGCAAAAAGAACAAGAGGACCTGTTTCTTTGGGTCCAGAGCAGGATTTCAACGCTTGGAAATTATCGAGGGCCTGGTCAAAATCTCCATGTCTTTAACTGGTAAATTGGTCATTTCTCAGATTCCCGCTTTTTCCATTTGGGCATCCAGATTCAGGATTGGATTCAAGAGAATGTGAATCTTTTATTAATTTATTTTTGGTAGAAGGATTAACATTTTCTTTTAATTGCCTATTTTTTATTATTGTTGAATCAAACCTTGAGTGGCAAATTGTAGTTTTAATTGTTGCAGTTGAATATGGAAGTTCAGATCATCCCTTCGTGATCTATGAGACCAAATATTTCCCCTCATCCTGCCCTGGTTCCTTCTAGTCCCATAACTGATATATTTACAAACTAAACAAGTCATTTATTTTTGGGGGAGTTTCCATCAATTTTATTTTTTGAAAAATTTATTTAATTAGTCAATTTAGAATATTTTTTCTTGGTTACAAGAATCGTGTTCTTTCCCTCCCCTCCCCTCACCCTCCTGCAGCTGACACACAATTCCACTGGGTATTACATGTGTCCTTGATCAAAACCTATTTCCATGTTATTGATACTTGCACTAGGGTGATCATTTAGAGTCTACATCCCCAATCATATCTCCATTGACCCATGTAATCAAGCAGTTGTTTTTCTTCTGTGTTTCTACTCCCACAATTTTTCCTCTGAATGTGGATAGTGTTCTTTCTCATAAGTCCCTCAGAGTTGTCCTGGGTCATTGCATTGCTGCTAGTAGAAAAGTTCTTTACAATAGATTCTACCACAGTGCATCCATCTCTGTGTATAATGTTCTCCTGGTTCTGCTCCTTTTGTTCTGCACTCAATTCTGGAGGTCTTCCAGTTCACATGGAATAACTCCAGTTTATTATTCCTTTGAGCACAATAGTATTCCATCACCAACATATACCACAATTTGTTCAGCCATTCCCCAATTGAAGGGCATCCCCTCATTTTCCAATTTTTTGCCACCACAGAGTGCTGCTATGAATATTCTTGTACAAGTCTTTTCCCTTTTGATCTCTTTGGGGTACAAACCCATTAGTGCTATGGCTGGATCAAAGGGCAGACATAAACAAGTCATTTAGAAGTTAATGAATAGGCACTAATTTGCATCAGAGGATGGAATGTCCTTATGGTAGAGCTCCCTACAACTGATAAAATTGTAATTGGGTGTAGACGCAGGAAGGAAACTTTTGATGTGGAATAGCTTCATCCATTTCCTGTTAATTGATTCTTATTTAATTTTTAGGAGTTTAGTGGATGACATTTCTAACATGCAAATTCTCAGTGAGTTCTTGGGAGCTCACATCACTTTTCCTTGACTGAAGTACTATTTGATATGATTGTCATGGCAATACTGTGCAGGAAGCATTTTTACTATACTTAGCTCAAAGATGAAAAAGCTAACACTAAGAGAAATGACTTTCTCATGGCCTTAATGTTGTCTATTCTTGGTTACATGAACAAGTAAACCAAATCAAATCAAAACATAAAACAATCTCCCCACAAAAAAACAGGTAATTGAAATGATCAATAAAATAAAAAGCTTAATTTTTGGAAAACAAACCAATAACATAGATTAAACCATTATCTAATTTGATTTTGTTATAAGAGCAAAACCAAATCACCAATATCATAAATGAAAAGGGCAAATTCACAAAGGAAAAAGAAAGTAAAGAAAATCATTAGAGCTACTCTGTTCAATTATTTACCAGCAAAATTGATTAGTGAAATGGATGAATGTCTACAAATATAAAATATCCAGAAAAACAAAACAAGAAATAAAGAATTTAAATAACTGGATCTCAGGAAAAACACCAAAAAATCCCTAAAGAAACTCTCAAAGAAAAAAAACTTCAGGACTGGATGGATTTATAGGTAATTTTATCAGATGTTCACCAGCTACAATTCTAATATTACATCCATTATTTGCAAAAGTAGAGAAAAACTTATTATCAAACGTATTCTTTTTTTTTTTAGTATATATACTGCTAAAGTGAACACAAATCAAACTTATTCTTTAAGACATATGTGGTCTTGGTACTTAAATCAAGAACAGAGAAATCAGAGAAAGAAAACTTTAGATCGATATCTCTAATAAATATCAAGGTAAAAATATCCAATAAAATATTAGCAAAGAGGGTGTTAAAAAAATTATATATACACTATGACATAGTTGGATTTATGCCAGGGATGCAAGTTGGTTTAATTTATGAAAAATATGAACATAAAATTGAAAGGTAGGTTGCCATAATGGATAGAGAGCTGGCCTTGAAGGCAGAAAAAGAAAGTTTGAGTCACATCTCTGACATATATTTGCTTTGTGACTGTGGGTAAGTCATATGCTCTCTTACTGCTCTAAATAATTCTTTAAGATTAGAAGTTGCTGGAAAGGAGGTTGACCTGTATTAGTAGAGGCAATTTTTCTTACCCACAAATTCCCTACAATAATTAAATTGCAAGTCTAGGTCCCTATAAACATAAAAAACCATATTAATAACAATAAAAAGGACATGATTATATCATTGAATTCAGAAGAGACTTCTGATATAATAAAATACCCATCTATGTTTAAAAAATTAAGAACTATTGAAATAAAATGACCATTTTTAAAAACAAAATAAGTTGTATTCACCTAAACCAAAGAATTAGCATTATGTGTAATGGAGAAAAATTAATATACATTTTTCAAAAATTAAATTACATGTTTTTCAATGAATAAAAATCTATTTTTTTTATTCTTCCCACCTTGAATCTCTTATTGGAAAAAAAGGAAAAAAAATCCCTACAACAGATAGTCAAGCTAAAAATAATTTCCCGTAGTGACTATGTCCAAAAAGATATATTTCTCATTCTGTACCCTAATTCCTTCATCCATTTGTCAAGAAGCCCTTATAATGCTACTTGTTCAGCCACTGGGTTCAGAATTCTTAAGTCTTTCAAAGTTATTTAACTTTATAATACTGTTATAAATATAAAAACTATTCTGGTTCTGCTCACTTCACCCTATCAGTTCATACAAGGCTTTCCAAGTTTCTACAAGAGGACTTTCCCATAAGACCAAGGAAAAACCAGATAGCCATTGTTAACACTATCATTTGACATCGTTCTAGGAATAGTAGCTATCTAAATAAGACAAGAAAATGAAATCAAGGAAATGAGAATAGATCAAAAGGAAACAAAATGATCAGTTTTTAGAGATGACTTGCTTCTTTACTTAGAGCACCCTAGAAATTCAACTAAAATTACTTGAAACAGTTAATACTTTTAGGATGTAAACTAAACTCAATTATCATTTCTCTATATTACCAAAATAATTCAGCAAGAAAGGAGGAAAAAAACTGTATAATGCATTAAATATCTTTGAGTCTAGCTACAATGACTCCCATGGGAATTATATGAATATGACTATGAAATCCTTTTTACAGAACTACAGATCTAAGTAATTAAGAGAGAGATGAATTTCTCATGATTGAAGACATGTCAATATAATAATGACGGAAATACCTGAATTAATTTACAGATTTATTGCCACATCAAACTATCAAAGGGCTACTTTGACTACTTTATAGTACTAGAAAGTATAATAAAAATCATTTGGAAGAACAAAAGATCAAGAATCTTAATGAGAATAATGAAAAAAAGTGAGGAAAGGGATGTACCAGAACTAGATTTCGAATTATGAGTTGAGTATTTAATGACTGACTTCTGCTTTGCAGTGATCAAAATTGTTTTGTACTGGTTAAAAAATAGAATGGTTTATCAGTGGAGTAGATTAAGTAGACAACATACTGAAGTAAACACCTATTGGCTTAGTGTTCCCTAAACCCAAAGATGCAAGCTACTGGGGTAAGTACACACTGTTTGTCCAAAACTGTCAGAGTTGTCCAGAAGCAATCTGGCAGAAAATATTTAAACCATTATTTTATACAAAACCAAGATAAGCTCCAAATAGATATATGACCTAGATGTAAAAGGTCACATCAAAAGGGAAAGAATTCATGAACAAACAAGGGATATAGAAGACCACAGGAAATAAAATGGACAATTTTGATTACAAAAAAAATTTAAACTTTTTTGCACAAGCAAATCTAATTCACTAAGTTTAGAAGGAAAACAGTTAACTGGGAAAATGTGCTTGCAAGAGGTTTCTCTGATAAAGAATTCTCACCTAAATGTCTAGGTATCTAGATGTCTGACTATCTATCTTTCTGTGATATATGTATATGTATGTGTGTGTTTATGGAATTGGTTCAACTGAATAAGAATGAGACGTCCACTTGATAAAAGATCAAAGGCACTATCAAAGGAAGAACTCTAAACTACCTATAGCCGTATTAAAATGCTCCAAATCAGCAATAATTAGAAAATTGCAAATGAAAGCAATTCTAAGGTCCTTCCTTCTGCTATTAGATTGGCAAATAAAAGGAAAATGACAAATGTCAGAGGAGTCATGGGAAAATGGGCACATTAATACCGTTAGTAAAGGTGTGAATTGGTTCAGCCATTCTGGAAAGCCGTTTGGAGCTATATCCTCCCCCCCCCCAATTACTAAACTATTCATACCCTTAGATCCAGAAATACCCCCACTTTGTCTATTCCCTACAAAAATTAAAGAAACGTAGACTCAAATGTAGAGGTACATTTATAACAACTCTTTTTATAGTGGCAGGGAACTGGAAACCCTGAGTGTTCATTAATTAGGGAGTGGATAATTAATTATGGTATGTGAATGTAATGGAATACTCTTGTGTTAAAAGAAATAATGAAGGCCATGGTTTCAGGGAAACCTGAGAAAACTTACATGAAGTAGGAGAGTGAAGTTAGCACAACCCGGAGAACAATTTATAAAATAAAACTGTAAAAATGAACAATAATAAAAGACTTAAGAATGCTAATCAATGTTGTAATCAATCATGATTCCAGAGGATTAATGACAAAGAATGATACTCACTTCTGGATAGAGAAGTGATATACTAAATATGCAGAATGAGACACACCTTTGTGAGTTTGGTCAATACAGAAATTTGTTTTGCTTTGTGAATATTTATTATAGATTTTTTGAAAATGGAAGATGGGAAGAGGAAAATAGATGCTTTCTAAATAAAAATTTTAGGTAGGGGGCAGCTGGGTAGCTCAGTGGATTGAGAACCAGACCTAGACATGGGAGGTCCTGGGTTCAAATCTGACCTCAGACACTTCCTAGCTATGTGACCCTGGGCAAGTCACTTAACCCCCATTGCCTAGTCATTACTGCTCTTCTGCCTTGGAGCCAATACACAGTATTGACTCCAAGATGGAAGGTAAGGGTTTAAAAAAAAAAGGTTAGGCAAAAAAATTGACATTTTCATATATGGCCAATGTATAGCCTACTTTTGCATGACTATACTTATTATAGAGACTTTTTGTCAGAAAGAAATGGAGTGCAATGGGGGGTCAGTGACAGTAATGCTAATAAGAAAAAGGAAGAAAACAAAGGCTGTGGATAAATCATTAAAAATAAACAAGAGAAAGCTGAAGAAAGTTCAGAAGAGGACATTAGCAGTGTTGGAACCATGTTAAATTTGAATTCTACACTAAAAAACAAAGTGTATATAGCAGAGATTTATAGTTTCCTTTTCTGTTTTTCTCTGTTAAGGGATATGTTCTTATTAGTTGCTACTGACTACATTCATAATAATAAAAAGTATTTTAAAAAAGAGAATTAAAGCATCTCTTTTGGTTTCTACATAATAATCAGACCCAACAGCATCTGAGAGGGAACAATTTATACATTTTTTTTTTAAACCCATACCTTCTGTCTTGGAGTCAATACTGTTGTTTGGCTCCAAGGCAGAAGAGTGGTAAGGGCTAGGCAATGGGGGTCAAGTGACTTGCCCAGGGTCACACAGCTGGGAAGTGGCTGAGGCCAGATTTGAACCTAGGACCTCCCGTCTCAAGGTCTGGTTCTCAATCCACTGAGCTACCCAGCTGCCTCCAATTTATACATTTTTTAATCAATGTTTTTTACTTGCATTCATGTAATTGGTTAGACCATCCCTGTTCTTTCATAGCTGTTCATACCTGGAGAAAACACATTCCCTGAACCATCCTACCACAATCTGGCTTTATCTTTCCCCTAGTAGAAGTTCCCTTAAAGCAAAGTGTGCAGAAGACAACATCAGACTCTATAGGGCCAGCCTGGTAGAGCCAAACTTATACAAAGATGGCAAATAATAATGCACTATAATGAATATTTGCCCTTTTAAGTCCCTTTCATTTCTAAATCTATGGTCCTATGATTTTACTCTAATAACTGACATTTATATGGGCAAATTTCTGAAGCAGCTGTGATTTCATCCATGCAGGAATTCCTTCTACCCTTGCAGAATCCAACCTATCTATAACTTAATGGAATAAAAAGGGGTGGGTTCCAATCCCAGCTCTTTCATTTACTCTTGTTACTTTTCCCATGGTCCCCTGCTGCCTTGATACTTAGAACCATAGCATTCTATAGTCCAGTGGTGCCAAAATCAAATAGAAGAAGGGCACTTAAAATAAGGACACAACCATTCTAAGAATCCCCATGGGCCATACGTTGTCTTAGAAAACCACATATTAATGTTATTTGTTTTATTTTACTTTCATTTATTTTGTTAAGCATTTTTTATTTTAATTGACATTTAATTGACATTTTACTCTGGATTGGACAGCACTCTGGGAATGTTGTGGCTTCAATAGGAGGGAAGCTGTGAGTTTGGCACCTTTGCTTTAGACCGTCATTGTAAAGATAAGGAAACTTAGGTCTAGAGACACTAAGCGCCTTGCCCCAAATTAGCAAAATACTTTTCACTTATGTTGGAGCAGTATTATTTGCTTGATGGAAGAGGAACCATGGATTTATCCATGGTAACAGGATGCCTAGAAGGGGAGACACCAGTGAAGAGCTCCTGTCTTGCCCATTCTAAGGGACAGATCAGAGAGGGATGAGGTGTGAGATTCATGAACTGGGATCGTCTTCTATTATTGATCTCTGATTTTTGTTTGTTTGCTCCCACGAAGGCATGACAGCAGAGCAGTTTGTTCCTGAAGGGCCCCACCTGAACTTGTACAACTATGAAGAGAAACATTGGGTTTACCTCATGAATTGGCAGCATGCGACCATGTACTTCTTCTTTGGACTCTCTGGACTGGTTGACATCTTGTGCTTTACCACCCATGCACTGCCGGTTTCCTTAAGCAAGATGATGCTCTCAAATGCCTTTTTTGTGGAGGGTAAGTCTGAGAACATTTACCCACCACCTAACCCCTATCCACCCTTCATTAACATGTGAACATATATTCATAATCCTTCACATCCTACCACGAATTATTTCCCTTCATCTACCATATATATGCACATACACACATACATATATTTATAAATGCATACATACATGTATGTAGACACATATGTCTTTGTGTTATTTTATTTTTATTGTTTGTTTATTTTTATTTTAAAAATGTCTTTTCATGGTTACATGTTTAATTTTCTCTCCTTCCTCTCTTCCCTCCCGCCTCCCAGAGCTGATAAGCAATTCCACTGGGTTGTCCAAATGTTATCACTTGATACCTATTTCCTTGTTATTCATTTTTGCAATAGAACAATCTTTTGAAGCCAAAACCCCGAATCATGGACCCATATAAACAAGTGATCCATCATATGTTTTTCTTCTGTGTTTCTACTCCCACAGTTCTTTCTCTGGATGTGGCTAGTATTCTTTCTCTCAAGTTCCTCAGAACGGTCTTGGATTGTTTCATTGCTACTAGTAGCAAAGTCCACATTCAATTATTCCACAATGTTTCACTTTCTGTGTACAATGTTTTCTTGGTTCTGCTCCATGTTTGTATTTATAAATATGCATATAAGATAAAAATGTATAAATACATATAAATATATAATTATATACACATATGTACATATAGCTATATAATCTACATCTATGTGCATACATACAATCATACATTAAAGCTGGAAGAGCTCTCAGAAGACATTTAGTTCAGCTTCTTAATTTTATGGTTGAAGAAATAATTTGCCCTATATGAAAACTTCAAAGAAATTCAGTTAGTTTCCCGGTGTAGTCCTATGAGAGAGAGCAGCATTATTCATTTTTACATTTAGAGCTGGAAAGAGACCATATTTTAGGCCAACTCACTCTTTTTACAAGGGGGTGTGCTGGGCTTGAAGTCAGGAAGACTCATCGTCATGACTTCAAATCAAGCTGTGTGATCCTGGGAAAGTCACTTTACCCTGTTTGCCTCAGTTTCCTCATCTGTAAAATGAGCTAGAGAAGGAAAAAGGGCAAACTTCTTCAGTATCTTTGCCAAGAAAACCCTAAATGGGGTCACAAGAATTGAACATGATGGAAACGACTCAACAACAAAACCTCTTTTCACATATGAGAAAACTTACTCAGAAAATGACAAGGCCAAGATTTGATTTTGGGTCTCCTGACTTCACATTTAATATTATTTTTATTTTTGTTTCTTCTTAATTTTTTCAAGCTCTAAGCTCTATAACCACGATTAACTTTGACTTCAGTTCAAGTCAAAAACATCTTTCTCTCATCCATCAGGTTTTGTCTTTTACTTCCATACCCATGGCCGGATGATGTTGGACATCTACATTCATCATCTGCTTTTTCTATCCATCACTGGTGCAGCAATCCTCGTATTCCTGGAATTCTTCTTTCGGAGCAACATAGTTTTAGAGCTCCTCCGGTCAAGTTTTGTCTTGCTTCAAGGTAGCTGGTTTTGGCA